>NC_138774.1:63027677-63067677 GCF_965119305.1 Pelophylax lessonae
GTGAAATGGTGGTAGAAAATGATAATCAGGGGTTGAATGACTGTAAGGCTAGATCCTGGACAGGGTCTTACGAGTTTGTATCAACAGCCATGGTGGAGTCTTCCAGCTAACAGGCCCATACCTTGTGAAACTTTTTATTCCTGCCTCTGTTCTCATAAGTGTCCTGATATAAGAAAAGATTGGAGTTAACTAAACGCTTCCAAAGGGTAATGTTAGGAGCAGCCTTTTTTCCAATGCATTGTAATCCCCTTCCTGGCATGGTAAACAAAGAGGCCCAATACAGTTCTCTCAGCAGTTAAAGGCCATGGGTTCCACGAGGCCCCAAAGGCAAAGCTTAGGGTTCAGGGTGATATGGGACAAGGCCACTTTATTGATCACTTTATCACCTCCGCACAGAACTGTGATATGAGGGGGGGTTCCAGAAATTATGAAAGAAGTCCCATCTGTTAGGTGGCAGAGCTGGATTTAAGGTTTTACAAATCCCAGGACCCTGCATTCACTGTATCTGGTCTCCCACAGTACACCGATCATAGAAATGCAATTATTTTAGTAAATATAAACTGCTAAATACCTTTTCTCATTAGCGGTATATAGCAGTCTTATGACTTCTATCAGTGTCTGGTTAAAGCATGTAGGAGGGGTTTTCATTCTCCTCTGACTGTCGTATGAGGCTGCATTACCTGAGGGGGGTGGAGCCTACACCCGATGCACCTCACGGACACCCACTCCTAATGTGCCTTTCCAGCCTGCACAGCTTATGTGCTTTCTATGTAAGTGTAATACTTTTTATTGTCTAATAAAACAATTTTAAACAGAGAGCATTAGATCTCGCTGTCATTTCCCCTATATCCACGCCGAGGACATATGAGAGATCTCCCTTTGGCTGCCTTCAGTTTTCAGGATATTGGATTGCTGCCACCCCCCTTTGGGAATATGCTGGTTCTGACCCGCTGGTGAAACAGGGGTCAGAACAGGAGGTGAGCAGCCATTTTTTCGGTGGAGGATTAGCACAAGCACTTTTGGTCTAGCACTGATCAGCGCCTTATTTTTGCACTATTTGTATATCGCTGCACTTTATGGACCTTTTTGGATCATTCCTGTATGAATTTGCTTAGTCAAGCTTGTTTACCATCAGCTATTATACTGGTTCACCCACTTTACTTTTTGCTGATTTTGCACTTATGGACTTTTGCAATATTGCACGGTTTACTATATGAAATGTTTCTACTTATTTATTGTCACATCGAGTCATAAATTGTACATTGCACTTTTGCACAATTGTTTTTTTTTTCTTGCAATATACATTAATTAGCATATGCATTTTTGTTTTATTTTGATCATTTATAGCATACTCAGCAGCTCTATTTCACTGCTCAATACATTTTTGATATTCTTATATCTTTTTTGACCCTTCAGTATCATAGCACAGTTCGCTTTATGTATTTTATTTGTAGGATTATAGTAGTTTTTTCATTGTTTATTATGCTAATTGGTGCGGCACTGTTGTTGTCGTCTTGATGCATTACCTCTGACTCTCTGTCTGGACAGTGCTGATTGGCCTTGTTCTGATCATATGCACCCTCCCAAGAGAAAAAAAAAAAACTCTCTAGCAATACACACCAAACTGAGCATGTGCAGAGTACCCCCAAGGCTCTGTACTAGGAAGAGACAGTTTGAGGACTGTGGAAGAAGGGAAGGGTCAGAGAAGACAACCCTCCTTTTTACACAATGCAAAGAATAAACCCCTTAGGTTCCCCTGTGAGTTCAAAAAGCAGGCTTTACTGCATATATAGACTGCTTTTACTGTTGTGGGTTTAGTAACACTTTAATTTTTGAAGCCTATGGGGAGTTTGAATTGAACTAGCCTGTCCCTGGCAGAGACTGATTTTCATTGTCAATGTCTGGAATGTCCCTAAGTTTTTATTATAACTTGAGGATTGCCATCGATAGTAACTAAATAACTGTTATATGGTATGAGTATGAATAGGATTGTGTATTACAAAGCACATAAAGAAAACTGGACTGTATAAATGTTTCTGGATGTTTTGCCCAGAGCTGGAAATCTACTTTAAAGCTCCTTAACCTATCTCAGATATCTGGCAACCGCAGGAGGACCAATGTTCATTGTATCTGTTACAAACTCCAGTATTCCCGGGTGTAGTGACATAAAGGGAAATGAAAGCTGCAATCCAACGGTGAGTCCCTTCCAAACTTCCCTCCCTGGCAATTGTATTTTGAGGACAATCGTTCAGTGTACTATGAGTAAACCTAACCTGGAAACGCAAAGATTTTTCTGGCGATCAGTTTGTTTGGGATGGATCTATAATCTGCATAATTTTTTGCCAGTATTTGTTCTAGGCCCAGCAAAATTACATTTTTTTTATTTTAAATCTTTGTGCTTATGTAGGCACATATTGGGGATTAACCTGATAATCCTGAATTGGCATGATGTGCCCATATGTGCTTTTGATTGCATTGGGAAGAAAAATCATCTTGGTCATCCTAAACATTTTGGGGCCACAGGGGATCCTCCAATCAAAGCGAAATGCCATCTTCTTTTAGAAAATACACTTATTCTACCACATCTTTTTGGTGGCCTAGGGGTAGCTGATATGCTGTATATGTGTGTGTATATATGTATATATACAGTATATATATATATATATATATATATATATATATATATATATATATATATATATATATATATAATTATACAGTATCTCACAAACACCCTCACATTTTTGGATTATTTTATTATATCTTTTCATGTGACAACACTGAAGAAATTACACTTTGCTACAATGTAAAATAGTGAGTGTACAGCTTGTATAACAGTGTAAATTTGCTGTCCCCTCAAAATAACTCAACACACAGCCATTAATGTCTAAACTGCTGGCAACAAAAGTGAGTACACCCCTAAGTGAAAATGTCCAAATTGGGCCAAAAGTGTTAATATTTTGTGTGGCCACCATTATTTTCCAGCACTGCCTTAACCCTCTTTGGCATGAAGTTCACCAGAGCTTCATAGGTTGCCACTGGAGTCCTCTTCCACTCCACTATGGCGACATCAGGGAGCTGGTGGATGTTAGAGACCTTGTGCTTCTCCATCTTCAGTTTGAGGATGCCCCACAGATGCTCAATAGGGTTTGGTCTGGAGACATGCTTGGCCAGTCCATCACCTTTACCCTCAGCTTCTTTAGCAAGGCAGTGGTCTTCTTGGAGGTGTGTTTGGGGTCGTTATCATGTTTAAATACTGCTCTGCTTCAGTATGTCACAGTACATGTTGGCATTCATGGTTTCCCTCAATAAACTGTAGCTCCCAAGTGGCGGCAGCACTCATCCAGACCATGACACTCCCACCACCATGCTTGACACTAGGCAAGACACACTTGTCTTTGTACTCCTCACCTGGTTGCCGCCACATACGCTTTACACCATCTGAACCAAATAAGTTTATCTTGGTCTCATCAGATCACAGGACATGGTTTCAGCAATCCATGTCCTTAGTCTGCTTGTCTTCAGCAAACTGTTTGAGGGCTTCTTTGTGCTTTTTTTTTTAGAAGAGGCTTCCTTCTGGGACGACAGCCATGCAGACCAATTTGATGCAGTGTGCGGCATCTGAGCTCTGACAGGCTGACCCCCCACCCCTTCAACCTCTGCAGCAATGCTGGCAGCACTCATACGTCTATTTCCCAAAGACAACCCCTGGATATAACGCTGAGCATGTGCACTCAACTTCTTTCGTCAACCATAGCGAGGCCTGTTCTGAGTGGAACCTGTCCTGTTAAACCACTGGGTGGTCTTGACCACCATGCTGCAGCTTGGTTTTAGGGTCTTGGCAATCTTCTTATAGCCTAGGCCATCTTTATGTAGAGCAACAATTTTTTTTTTTCAGATTCTCACAGAGTTCTTTGCCATGAGGTGCTATATTGAACTTCCAGTGACCAGTACGAGAGAGTGAGAGCGATAATACCAAATTTAACACACCTGCTCCTCATTCACACCTGAAACCTTGAAACACTAACGAGTCTCATGACACATGGGTAGGGAAAATGGCTAATTAGGCCCAATTTGGACATTTTCACTTAGGGGTGTACTCACTTTTGTTGCCAGCGGTTTAGACATGAATGGCTGTGTTGAGTTATTTTGAGGTGATATCAAATATACACTGTTATACAAGCTGTACACTCACTACTTTACATTTTAGCAAAGTGTAATTTCTTTAGTGTTGTCACATGAAAAGATATAATAAAATATTTACAAAATACGTGAGGGGCGTACTCACTTTGTGAGATACTGTATAGATCACAACATTTTGGTGCTGTGATTCAGATATTGAATATATTGCAGCATTTTGGATCACCAGTACTTGACATCCAGATAATAGCACAAAAATGCTGTGAAGTTAATTAGGAAGAGATGTCATTCGAAATCTTGGTGATTCCACATACACTATATTGCCAAAAGTATTAGGACACCTGCCTTTTATACACACATGAACTTTAATGGCATCCCAATCTTAGTCTGTAGGGTTACATAGTAGTTGAGGTTGAATAAAGACAATAGTCCATCCAGTTCAACCTGTGTCGGTGTGTGGCAGTAATCATCTTGCATACCCCTGAATGTTCTGATTCTTGAGATGTACGTCTAAGAGTCTTTTGAAAGCCACCATACTTCCCGCAGAAACCACCTCTTGTGGTAGAGAATTCCACAATCTTGTAGCCCTAACAGTAAAGAACCCCCCATGTTGCCTGAGGTTAAAACGCTTCTCCTCCAGTCGCATTGTATGCCCTCGAGTCCTCATGCAATCCTTCCGACTGAATAGCTTTTTTCTATGCTGAGATCCCCATTTAAATATTTATAAATTGCTATCATGTCCCCTCTCAGGCGTCTCTTCTCCATGGAGAATAAATCAAGCGATTGCAGGGTTCACTATTGAGTTGGCCCACCCTTTGCAGGTATAATAGCTTCAACTCTTCTGGAAAGGCTGTCCACAAGGTTTAGGAGTGTGTCTATGGGATTGTTTGACCATTCTTCCAGAAGCCCACTTGTGAGGTCAGGCACTGAAGTTGGATGAGAAGGCCTGGCTCACAGTCTCCCCTCTGGTTTATCCCAAAGGTGTTCTATTTGGTTGAGGTCAGACCAGTCAAGCTCCTGCACCCCAAACTCGCTTATCCACACTATATTGCTAAAAGTATTGGGTCACCCCTCTAAATCATTTGGTGGAGGGGGGTTATGGTGTGGGGTTGTTTTTCAGGGGTGGGCTTGGACCCTTAGTTCCAATGAAGGGCCCCCAAGACCTCAGCATACCAAGACATATTCGACAATTTCTTGCTCTAAACTTTGTGAGAACAGTTTGGGGATGGCCCCTTCCTGTTCCAGAAAGAAAAAGTAAAGAAGGGCGCACCAGCCTAGCGCATTACCTTTGCAAAAAGGGACATTTTATTTAAAATATACACATCATACTCACAATTGCGATAGACAATTCAAGCAGATAAAGGTATAGATCAACCCAGATGTCCACCTAGCAAGGCCTGCTAGTGAACGACAGTCATGCAATGGGTATCACCAAAGGAAGCTGACAAGTTTAGAGAGGTATCCCCTCTTCCTCAGAGCTGGATTTGGAGTGTGGGCAACTGATCTTTAAATAGTCATACCTAAATGACCCTTACCCACAGAGCCCTCAGACAATGGGCTGGGCTGTAGTATTAGTACTCCTGATTGGCTAAATGCCACAGGAAAACATACTTGCAAATTGGCCACAACATACAGATACATAACAAAAAAAATAAAGGGTTTTGCCAATGACTTTTCAACATGAAAATAAACTTTTGTATAAAGGAAATGCTCTATCTAAACAGTGTGTGAACATATAAATTCAGATCTGAGCTTAAGCATATATTGATGGCGACCATATTTTATAGTTCCCTTCCTGTTCCAACAGGACTGCTCACCAGTGCACAAAGGAAGGTCCATAAAGACATGTATGAGTGAGTTTGGGGGGGAGGAACTTGACTGGCCTGCACAGAGTCCTGACCTCAACCCCACAATATTCCTTTGGGATGAATTAGTGCGGAGATTGCAAGCAAGGCCTTTTCGTCCACATCAGTGCCTGACCTCACAAATGCGCTTCTAGAAGAATATTCAAACATTCCCTTAGACACACTCCCAAACCTTGTCGACATCCTTCCCAGAAGAGTTGAAGCTGTTATAGCTGCAAAGGGTGGGCCAACTCAATATACGGACTAAGACTGGGATGCCATTAAAGTTATGCGCGTGTAAAGGCAGGTGTCCCAATACTTTTGGCAATATAGTGTATATTACCTTCAGTTAATTCAGGTTGAACAGCTCTCAGTTCTTTAAAGCAGTGTTTCTCAACCACCGGCCCATGGCCCACTGCTAGCCACAGCCTCTCTCTTGGTCACAGAACTTACCCAAACAGTGCTTCCCAGCTCCCATAGTGCGACCCACCCTCCCATAGTGTTCTGCAGTGCCCTACAACCTTTCACAGTCACCACAGTGCCCCCTAGCTTGCTGCAGAGCCTCCAGCCCCCCCCCCCCCAAAGCCTTTTAGTTTTACGCATTGCCCCTGTAAAAGCCCCCAGCCTCCTGGAGAGACCCCCATCCCCCACAGTTGCCCGAGCTCCCTCCCAGAAATCTCATCCCCCTGCAGGGCCACCAAATCTGTTAGAGTCCCCTAACCCACTCCACAACCCCCATCCCTCCCCACAGTGACCCTAAGCCCCATCTATAGCCTTCCAGCATTTTTTTTACCATTTTTTTTATTCAAAGAATATATACTTTTTTTTACAAGCAACTATGGCAGGAATTGGTGTGCACAGGTGTTAAGCTGGCCATACACAGATATTTGATCAAATGTTTGAAGAAAGATTGTTTATAGAAACATTCTCCCTTGTCATTGAGTAAACTAATTTTGTTCAAAAGTCCTTAAAATTTTGTCCGGCCCTGCTATGTTAATGGACTCCCATACGCATTGGGCCTCATTCATACAGAAGTACTACAGTGTACACCCGTTTGAGGGCCATGTTTGGCCACATAAAGATGCCCAGGTGATCCATGCATCCCCATGCAAGTCAGTCCTATTCATGTCTATTGGGACGCATTGGCTGCATGGACAGAGCCATTGCTCCCAATTTGACAGCTGGATTTTGATAGTTTAAGAAAAATGTTCCACCTTGCTCTAAAGGAATTCTCTAATAAACAGTGTTTTGACCCCACTAAAACATCAAAAAACATTCTGAAAATGAAAGTTTTTAACTAAAGTTCCTCTGATGCGTGGCCAGCTTAGGTTTCTATCCTGAAACTTTCACTATTCACCCCATGCATCCCCAATGCCTGTACACCAATACAATATACCATCTTGAAGTTGCCTGAGTGTGGGGAAAACTATATTTACCGTATTTATCGGCGTATAACACGCACCTTAATTATAGGGGAGAAATTTCAGGAAAAAAGCTGAAATTTAAAACCGCTTTGAACATTTTTTTTAAATTAAATGCAGCCTCGCCAGTGCAGTGCCCATAAATGCAGCCTTGCCAGTGCCCATACATGCAGCCTCGCCAGTGCCCATAATTGCAGCCTCGCCAGCGCCAGTGCCCATACATGCAGCCTCGCCAGTGACATACATGCAGCCTCGCCAGTGACCATACATGCAGCCTCGCCAGCGCAGTGCCCATACATGCAGCCTCGCCAGCGCAGTGCCCATACATGCAGCCACGCCAGTGCCCGTGTCCATAATTGCAGCCTCGCCAGTGCCCATAATTGCAGCCTCGCCAGTGTCACTATCCAAATCACTTTTAAAAATGTCCAGAAAGCAACGGTGAGAGGTAGAAGGGGGCGGGCGGCGCCGAGGAGAAGGAAGGATGCGCTGTCATCGGAAGTCCGGGCGCCTATGATAGACATCGGCATAGGAGGCAGGACTTCCGATGACAGCGCGTCCTTCCTTCTCCTCAGCGCAGCTCGCCCCCTTCTACCCCTCGCCGCTGCTTTCTGGACTTTTTTTTTTTATATCAGCACTGTTACTTTTTCCTCCATTTTTAGGAGGAAAAAGTGTGTGTTATACGCCGATTAAATACAGTACATAGTTAGCTAGGCTAGAAAAAGACACAGATCCATTGTGTTGAACCAATAGAAAAGTAAACAAATCAAAAACCTTCGTATACAGAACCCGAGCCCCATGGCTGATCTAGAGGAAGGCCAAAAAAAAAAACTCTTATAAAGCATGATTCAGCTTGCTCCACCAGGGGGAAAAAAAATCTTTCCTGATCCTTTAGGACAGGGTTCTGTCCTTCAGACTTTGGGGGGGGGGGGCATATTTTAGCCACTGGGAGTAGAACATTTTCTAGCATCCATGGGAGTAGACAGTGTCTCAGGCTTGGTGCTCAGTGGAAGGTAAAAGAAATCACATAGCGCCTGTGGTCCGTAGAATTAGAAATAGTGCCCTATCATTGGTATTGGTGGGAAGAATAGTGCCTCATCATTGGTGTCAGTGGAACGAATAGTGCCCAAGGTTGGCATCAATGGGAGGAAAAGTGACTCCTCATTGGTGTCAGTGGGAGGAAAAGTGCCTCATCATTGGTGTCAGTAGAGTGATAGTGCTTGAGGTTGGTGTCGGTGGGAGGAATACTGCCCAATCATTGGTGTCAGGGAAAGAAATAGTGTCACATTGCTGGTGTCAGGGAAAGAAATGGTATCACATCTGTCAGCGCAAGTAATTATGACCCATCATTTAAGTCAGTGAGAGAAATAATGGCCCAGTGTTGGTGTCAGCGAAAGAAATAGTGCTTCGCATTTGGTGTCAGTGAGGGGAATAGTGCCTTATATCAGCGGAAGCAAGAGTGCTCCAAAGACCAGAAAAAGTCAAGAAAAGGACTGAATTTGGACCAGGGGCCACAAATTGGAGACCACTGCCCAAGGACAATACGATATTCCCTGAATCAATAATCTGTGATGCTATCCTATAATAACATATGTTGAATAGGGGTACTGATACTTATCTTGAATGAAGCAAACCTCTGAGTGTTCTTTCATCGTGTTCATTACATTAACTAGTTATTTATTTCTGGAGGGCCGTTTATCAACGGCGCTTCAGAAATGGCTCTTGCACATCTAGTGTGCCCAATAATGGCTGTGAAATGAGTCACCATCAAACAGGTTTGCTTACTGGCTCAGTGTACAGGGCTGGCTCTGTACCATGTGATAGCTGTGATGACCAATCAAGCAACCACAAATAAAAACAATGTACTGTTCACATTGGAGAGACCGCCCCTTCCTCTTTCAGCAGAGAAAGGAGGAGCTAATTAACCCCTCACCTCCATCCTCCCACTGTGTGCAAACTGAACATTAACCCCTTCACCTCCTCCTCCCTCTCAATACCAGCATGTTTCTTAATTTCCTCAAAAATTGTGGCTAAAAATGAGATGGCCAGCACATTTTTGTTTTGTGTGGTTTTTTTTTATAACAAAATCCAAAGGAAATAGGTAGTTTTTTTAATTGTTGGTCTTTTTTCCTTTTATAATGTAAACAATAAATTAGTGGTTATGAAATATCATCAAAAGAAAGAAAGCTATTGTCTCAAAAGTATGATATAAAATTGGAGGACAGTATTGCATGATGCAGTAATTGTCAGTCAAAGTATCACAGCACTGAAAACTAGAAAATTACCTGGTAACGAAGGTGTGATTATAGGCTAGTGCAGTGATTAGCGTGAAATACAGTGTTGGAATTAGACCCTCTAATTTTTTCTCCTCTCCTGCAGACATTTAACGCCAGCAATTACAACTGCCCTGACGTTCGGTGTATCTTCTACAAATACCAAACAGAAGGCCTTGTCCTGACGAACATCTTCAACCTGCAGATTTATAATGTCTTTGGTTTCCTGTGGTGTATTAACTTTGTCATTGCCCTGGGCCAGTGCGTCCTGGCTGGTACGTTCGCCTCCTATTACTGGGCATTCCACAAACCTAAGGACATCCCCTATTTCCCTGTCTCTGCTGCTTTTATGAGAACACTAAGGTGGGTCTGCAGATCTTCTGTACAGTAATACTACTTAAAAAAAAAAAAAAAAGTGATAATTCATTAATAGGTGGGGTCTTCTGGGCCAAGTCGCCCACCAACTTCTTAAGAAGTTCACAGGTAAGATCTCCCTTCCATTGTTATCATCTTGTTTCTTTCACTGTGGAGTCCTAATCCCAATTGAAGATCAGGCCTTTTCTGACACTTTTTGTTTACAAATTTTAAATCAGTAATTGTTTGCTTGAAAATTACTTATAACCCCTAAATATAATATATATATATATATATATATATATATATATATATATATATATATTATTTAGGGAATAAAATTGTGAAGCGTTGCAATTTGTTATGTCACACAGTATTTGCGCTGCGTTTTTTCAAACTCCATTTTTTGAGAAAAAATGCACTATAATTAAAAACAAAACACAATATATACCCTAATTTGTTTTGGAAGATATAAAAGATGATGTTGCGCTGAGTAAATGGATACCTAACATGTCACACTTGAACACTTGCGCATGCTAATGGAATGACAACAAACTACGGTACTTACAAATCTTCATAAGCGGCACTTTAAAAATTTTAATAGGTTACCTGTTTAGAGTTACAAAGAAGGTCTAGTGCTAGAATTATCGCTCTAGCTCTAACGTTCGTGGTGATACCTCATCTGTGGTGCGAACACCGTTTACATATGCGTGCCTGATTTACTTATGCGTTCGCTTCTGCACGTGAGTACGGAGGGATGGAGACGCTTTAATTTTTTTTATTTATTTTACACTGTCCCTTTAATTTTTTTTTTTTTTTTTATCACTTTTATTCCTTTTACAAGGAATTTAAATATTCCTTTTAATCTCTTTATGAAGAGATCTGGGGTAAAAAAAAAAAAAACCCAAATTTCTCCTTTACCTCCAAAAGCAAAAGATCAAAAAAAAAAAAAAGTTGATCTTTTGCTTTAAAATAAAAATAAAAAAAGTTTACTTCCACCCTGGACCAGAAGTGACGTCACAACGTCCTCAGAGCCATATCTGGTCTCTGTACACCTCTGTGACCAGCTGGCCGTACCGTTGGATCGTTTCTCGGACACGCTGGTAAAAACGGAAAGCCAGAGAAACACCGGCGAGCAGCAGAAAGGGGGGAGACAGTCCCCTCCCACCGCTTCTTAAAGCGTTCCAGTGGCTCATGAGCCACTCGGGACACTTTCATGAGAAATCCAGCCGCCCGCTGAAAAAATAAAAATACCAGGGTTATGGCTGATAGCTGCAGCCCATAACCCCAGTAAACTACTTCAAAGCCACAATGTATATATACGTATTGCGGTCTTGAAGTGGATTTATTGTGATTAAGCACATTTATTCGCAAATAGCACTTTATATTTCACATTAGTTGGTTTATACATGTATCACTTTTTACTGTGTTTGACACACCAAAGGTAGCAGCTTGTCATGAGCATCCCAGTGGCGCAGGTTTTATTTGTATTATATCTGTACATGTGCCTTGCTTTGTTGCCACAGCAAATATTAACCAGTATGTCACATTTGATAGGCAGTACTGCTGCCGAGCACAACCCCCTTAAAGTGTTTGTTACCCTAAAAAGAAAACTGATCCTGTTCCCTTAAAGCATGTTATACAACTCACTGCTTATGCAAAGTAATTTGGCTCCCCGTAGCACCTGAAATGCCTGGCTGATCCTGCCTGGCTATGCCCTCCCCGTGTAAACTGACCATGGTTTATCATGGCTGCTGAGCCCTGACACTGTGGTCAGTTTACATGCATCCATCATCCACAGCTCCCCCCTCCCCTCACTGCCTGTCAGCTCTGTCCACTCCTCTCCTGCTGCTCTCATATCTATACAATGATCGTGCCATCTCTTCTGTTCTATAATGCTATGTGTCCCTGTGCTGTATAAAAAAGGATGGAGATTATACCTTATATCAAAGCGTCTCCCTGCGCTCACGTGACTCCTTGAGTCTCTCTCCTCTCCTCCCAAGCTGGCGTCAGCTGCAGTGCTCGGCCTCGCCTGCTATAGCTGTCAACAGAGGAGAGAGCCAAGTCACTTGAGTGCCAAGAGACACCCTGTTAAAAGGTAAAATCTGCATTTTTTTTTTTTTTTTTATAGAGCACAGACACACAGCGTTTTATAACACAGGAGATGGCATGCTTATACAATAGTGAGTTAACAACCACTTTAAGTGAATGGGGCCATGCTGCAATTATGTACATTCCATGCAGTTGTGGCAAAGGGGGTTGGCATTTTCAGGGTTAGGAAGGGACATATCGTCAACTCTGAAAAAGGTCCAAGGATTACTTTTCAGAAGGGCAGCAAGGACTGCCACACATACTGTGTGAGGAGCCCTAAACCAGTCAGCATGGTTCACGATCATGTAATCACCTGGCTTTGTTAGCAAATCACTGTCAGTGACCGCTTCTGGCATACTCGTTGTACACAGAATTTTTTTTTCTCTGTCGCTCATTGACAGACGTAGTCCTCTTGATTAATATCAAATTGGGTTATGCTGCCCTCTATAGGAGTAGGACTAGGCAGAAAGAAAAACGTTCTGGCCACACCTTAGGGGCAGTCCCAGAGCGTATATCCTCTTCCTGTCTGCTACAGGAAATCAGTTTTTTTCTGTCTAGTCAGGAGTAAGGACCTAAGTTCCTTGCTGGGATCTTTGGTCCTGGCAAGATTTTTTAGAAAACCTTTTCTTTTTTTAGGCAGCTTTTGTCTCCAGTTGTTCCTGTGAGATCTTCAAGCAAATTATGCCGGATCTGGGTGACGGGCTGGATGTTGAGATCCAGTGGTCACCCCAGCCGGCCTACAAGCGCGCGCAGGCCATAGCTCCGCGCTGGGTCGGCCGCGACACATTCAAGTAAGTATGCTGGAGCCGGGCGACGGGCTGGATGTTGAGATCCAGTGGTCACCCCGGTTCAGCCTACGAGCGCGTGCAGACCATAGCTCCGCGCTGGGTAGGCCGCGACATAGTCCCATTGGACGGGGACTGACCCTGCGAGTTAAACGTCTCGTTTGGACGCCAAGAACCAGCAGAGTCACGGCGTCCGTATTTGTCGACAGCCCCCCACCTCGGTGGAGAGGGTACTGTGAAGAGAGGGTGCCCGTCAGTTCCGGTATGGTGAGTAAATGTTCCCCCTTCCCCCCTGTGGGGTTTTTGGGATACGGGCCCCTCTGTGTATGGTCGGATCCTTTTCTGACATTAAGGTTCCCCCTTTAGCCTATAACATGTTCACATATCCCCTGTGATAGTGTGATCTGGTTTGGGAGCTGACACTCCAGCAGGCTTGGTTTGGGAGCTAACACTCTAAAGCAACCTTGGTTTGGGAGCTGACACTCTAGCAACCTTGGTTTAGGAGCTGACACTCCAGCAGGCTTGGTTTGGGAGCTGACACTTCAGCAGCCTTGGTTTCTCCAGCAGATTGATCCAAGGAAGCCTGGTTCGATTTACTATAGTAAACATATAAAGCATCCAGAGCAAAGGAGGTTATAGCCTACCTTAGACTGTAGCTATCGCCATGCTCCCGCAGGCCGACAGGCCGCCATCAGCCTTTCCAGAGCCGTTCACAGGCCGCTGCACTGGAGGAGCCACGCCAGATCGGCAGTCCACCGCCATTTTGTTGTAGACTGACGTCTGCATTGCCTACAAGGCCGCCCGCAGGTCACACAGGCCGCCATTTTTTCGTAGCCTATTGTCTCCTGCATGGAGGCGGCCATGTTTGATGTGCCCAGCCGACCTCGAGGAGTAGCTGGGAACGCCGGAAGGCGTGCACAGGGGGCGGAGCCACTTCCTTTCACCCGGGAAACCTAGTACAGGACTTCCCAGTCTGCATAGGACAACGCTGACAGCAGTTTGATAGGAAACTTCTCTGCATCAGGTGGTGAGTCCTTGGGGTCTCTCTCTCTCTCTCTGGGGGCCCAAAGCAGGTACGCTGAGGGGCGCTATTGTGCTGGTGGATTACAGATAAAAAAAAAAAAAAAAAAGGTATTTTTTATTTTTTCAAATATTTCACTGGCAAAGTGTCCTGGATTAACATGGACCCTGCCACACATGTATCTCCACCTGATCCCCTCGAGGTGGCTGCAGGACCCTCCAGTTCCTCACTTACTATTGAGTCATTGTCAGCAGTTTTGGAGTCTTTTGTATCCCAGGTGGAAGTGGCTTGTCAGGGACAGGGCGCAAGGAAGCGACCCCCGCCTACCCCCATTTCATCTGAAACTTCAGATTCAGAGTCTGATTCTATCCCTGCAGTTGCAGGTACCTCATCTGGGGTTTGTGTCTCGGGTACTGTCTCTTCAGACTGTGAGGAGGAAGTTTCGGCATCTACCATAGCCCGAGAGGAAGCGTTGGTAAACGCACTAATTGTAGCTGTTCGGGAAACCTTAGGACTACAGGTTACACCATCAGAAGTAGCTGATACTGAGATCCCATTTGGTACTAATAAACGCACCAAAATGGCGAAAGTATTTCCCTTACCCAAGTGTTTCGGTAATGTAATTAAGGAAGAATGGGGTCATCCAAAACGAGCCCCTACTATTTCCAAACGCATTAATAGGCGTTATCCGTTCAAGGAATCCCTCCTCAAGAGATGGACAGTACCATCTATGGTGGATTCTCCAATTTCCAGATTGAACAAAGCTACGGTTAGCCCATTGGAGGATGCTCCGTCCTTTAAGGATCCAGTGGATCGTAAGGTGGAGGCTGTGTCTCGCGCCATCTTTTCCCTGATTGGGTCAGCTTTCAGACCAGTAATTGCTATTGGTCTGGTTTCACAAACTGTAACAGTATGGACCAAGTGGTTACGCCGGGACTTAGAGGGGAGAGAGATCCCTCAGGCAGTATCAGATCTGTTGGAACAGATGATACAAGGGTTACAGTTTATCTGCGACGCTGCGCTAGACGCCACGCCATTATTGGGGCGAGCATCAGTCTCAGCAGTGGTTCTCAGGCGTACACTGTGGCTAAAATGTTGGTCGGCAGACCAAGGCTCCAAGAAAGCTTTGGCTAATCTCCCTTTTCAGGGTGAGCGCCTATTTGGGGCCAACTTAGATGAGATTATCAAGGATCTCACTGGAGGAAAGAGCACTTTCTTGCCACAAAGTACTAAGGGTAAAGGACCTCGTCAGAGACGGGGGCCTTCCTTTTCCACCCATAAGAAGTTTTTTCGCCCCACGGGCGAAAAAGCAAAGCCCTCCAAAGCTCCTTCGGGAGGTTTTAAGGGGCGCTGGTCGGGCAAGCAAAAGCCCGGCTCTTCCAGACCTGAAGATAAGACTACTAAAGACTGAAGGTGCGCCCCCACCCATAGCTGGGGTGGGGGGACGTCTTTGCCGGTTTCCGGATCCATGGCTTTCCAGAATCCCGGACAAGTGGGTTCGCGAAGTCATAAGGTCAGGTTACAAGATCGAGTTTCGATCTCTCCCACCGGTGCGATTCTTCCCTTCCAATATTCGACTATCCCCGGATCGCTTAGAAGCTCTGCGGGGAGCGGTCACGGATTTACTGCAACAAGGAGTGGTGGTCCACGTTCCTTGGACAGAGTGTTTTCAAGGGTTTTATCAAACCTGTTTACAATACCCAGGAAAGAGGGCAAGGTGCGTCCAATTCTGGACTTAAGAGCACTCAATCTTTTTGTCAAGATACAAAAATTCAGGATGGAGTCCATTCGCACAGTAGCAACCTCCCTGCATCAGGGGGATTTTCTAGCATCCATAGACATCAAGGATGCCTATCTTCACATTCCCATTTACGCAGGACATCAGCGTTTCCTGCGTTTTTCCGTAGAAGAGAACCATTATCAGTTTGCGGCGTTACCCTTCGGTCTCGCCTCGGCTCCTCGGGTCTTCACAAGGTATGGCCCCAATGTTGGCGCTGTTGCGTCAATGAGGCATATCGATTCTAGGTTACCTAGACGATCTTCTTCTCCGTGCGGTGTCCACAGACCTTGTTACAAAACCTAGAGATCACCATGATCTCTTTGCAAGAGTTCGGGTAGCTGGTGAACCTGCAGAAGTCATCTCTGGTTCCCACCAGGAGGCTGGAATATCTGGGTCTAATTTTAGACACATCCAGGGCAAAAGTGTTTCTCCCGGCGGAGAAACTCCAGAAGATTCAATCAACGACTTAGTTGTTATTATCTGACAACTGGCCTTCCCTTCGGACTTGCATGACAGTCCTGGGTTTGATGGTGGCTTCCTTCGAAGCAGTACCATTTGCCCAGTCCCATACCCGAATCCTTCAAGGAGAGATTCGTCTCAAATGGAATCGGAATCCAGAATCTCTGGACAATCGGATCCGATTGAGCGAGCGGACCAGGGAGTCTCTGGTCTGGTGGCTTCGGTCTCCGATGCTCAGCCAGGGGAAGTCATGTCTTCCAATATACTGGACGATTGTCACCACGGATGCCAGTCTATCCGGGTGGGGAGGAATTCTCGGCAAATTATCTGCTCAGGGTCTTTAGTCCCTGGAAGAGTCCAGGTACCGATAAATGTATTGGAACTAAGAGCGATCAGACTTTGTCTGATTCATTGGACCGAGCAGCTCCGGGGCAGCCCGGTGCGGATCCAGTCGGACAATGCCACAGCAGTGGCTTATGTCAATCATCAAGGGGGCACCAGGAGTGTCCCGGCGGCCATAGAAGTGGCCAGCATTCTTCGTTGAGCGGAACAATTGTTCCAGCTCTCTCTGCGGTATTCATTCCGGGGGTGAATTGGCAGGCAGAATATCTCAGCCGTCAGATTCTGGATCAAGAGGAATGATCTCTTCATCCAGAGGTATTCCACCAACTGTGCCTCCGTTGGGGCACCCCGAATGGGATCTGTTGGCATCTCGGCTCAACAGGAAAGTGCGGAGGTTTGTGGCTCGCTCCCGCGATCCTCTAGCAGACGCCGCAGACATGCTGATCGCCCCGTGGGGGCAGTATCAGCTACTGTATGCCTTCCCTCCTCTCAAGTTACTGCCGAAGCTTCTTCGCAGGTTAGAGGTGGAGGGAATCCCAGTTATCCTGGTAGATCAGGACTGGCCTAGTCGGGCCTGGTACGCCGACCTGGTCAGGCTGGTCGCAGACGTTCCTTGGCGACTTCCTCTTAGAGAGGATCTGTTGTCTCAGGGACCGATCTTCCATCCTGCTTTACGATCGCTGGCTTTAACGGCCTGGCTATTGAGACCCAGGTGCTGAAGGACAAGGGATTGTCAGCTTCAGTTATTCCTACTCTAGTTAAAGCAAGAAAAGCGACTTCCAGAAAGATTTATCATCGCACATAGAAGTCTTAGATTGCGTGGTGTGAATCCCTTGGGTTCCCTCCACGTTGTTATTCGGTGGGCCGAATATTGGCCTTTCTGCAACAGGGGGTTGAGCAGAAGCTGGCCTTGAGTGCTATCAAGGGTCAGGTTTCAGCATTAGCAATCTTCTTTCAGAAGCTTTTGGCTACTCATTCCTTGGTG
The DNA here is from genome assembly GCF_965119305.1 of Pelophylax lessonae. Lineage (NCBI taxonomy): Eukaryota > Metazoa > Chordata > Amphibia > Anura > Ranidae > Pelophylax > Pelophylax lessonae. The sequence continues at coordinate 63,045,170 of NC_138774.1, forward strand.
CGGAATTTCATCCAGGGGGTGCGACACCTGGCTCCGCCAGTGCGCGCACCTTTACCACCCTGGGATCTTAAATTGGTGCTGTCGGTTCTTCAGAAACCTCCCTTTGAAAATATCGAGATTCCCTTGCTTAATTTATCCCAGAAGGTGGCCTTCTTGGTGGCTATCACTTCTGCACGCAGGGTGTCAGAACTGGCTGCATTATCCTGTTGTTCCCCATATCTGGTGGTTCATAGGGATAAGGTTGTTCTTCGTCCGAATCCATCCTTCCTTCCTAAGGTGGTTTCAAAGTTTCATTTGAATGAGGACATGGTATTGTCTTCCCTGTGTCCTAAGCCCAGTCATCCTCGAGAATTCGCGTTGCATTCCTTGGATGTAGTTCGGGCGATCAGGGTATACTTGAATACTACGGATTCATTTCATAATACGGATTCACTGTTTGTGATCACGGATGGCCCTAAGAAGGGGTTGCCTGTTTTCTGCCGCGACCATTTCTAGATGGATCAGACAGACGGTGGTATAGGCTTATTCTATTTATGGGTCGGGATTTCCCGTTCCCTGTTAAGGCGCACTCTACTCGGGCGCTTAGTGTTTCCTGGGCCTTCCGCCATCAGGCGTCAGTGGTTCAGGTTTTCAAGGCGACTACTTGGTCGTCGGTTTCATACCTTTACAATATTGTATAAGGTTTATGTGATGGCATCGTCAGATGCCTCCTTTGGCCGCAAGGTTCCTGCAGGCCGCTGTTTGAGGAGACTGTTGGTCTACCTCGAGGGTTTGTTGGGTAGGTCTCATCTGTTTGCTCGATGAGTCCCTTGATACTTCTGGTTGGCTCCGGTTGGGCCTTCTGGATTTTGATTCTGTTCCCACCCCTCATTTGTGGCACTGCTTTGGGACATCCCAATTTGATATTAATCAAGAGGACTACGTCTGTCAATGAGCGACAGAGAAAAATTGATTTTTGTAAGATCTTACCGTAAAATCCTTTTCTCTTAGCTCATTGACAGACGTAGTACCCGCCCCTCTACTTTTGAGTTGGGTTGGGTTAAAGTCTCTGACACTGCTTTGTGACATAACTGATTTCCTGTAGCAGACAGGAAGAGGATATACCCTCTGGGACTGCCCCTAAGGTGTGGCCAGAACGTTTTTCTTTCTGCCTAGTCCTACTCCTGTAGAGGGCAGCATAACCCAATTTGATATTAATCAAGAGGACTACGTCTGTCAATGAGCTAAGAGAAAAGGATTTTACGGTAAGATCTTACAAAAATCCATTTTTTTTTTTCGGAGTCCTTTTGTAACATATTTTTATTACCCGTTGATCCTGCCAGTATGCCAATGTTATTTTCCCACTTTCTGTCTGAGGGTGACGCAATGTTCACTGTGACAGAAGGAAGGCAATTTAGTAAAACATCCCTACAAGTGCAACCTCCATAGTGTAGTAAACCAGGTGAATGCTATTTATCAATGATTAACACCACACTCCAAAGCGGAGCTTGCACAAAGTGGTAAAAGTCAAAGCTGCTGCCTTTTGGGCCCATTGCCGCTGTTGAATTTTCCTGCTTCGGCCGTGAGTAGGGGAAGTGAGCACAGGCAAGAGGGAGCCGCAAGTTTTCAACTGATGCTGATCCGGTAAATGACGGGTGTTACATATTACATACAGTATTTATCAATAACCTCCTGGATCTTGTGCCTCCCCCAGGTATCATACAGGATCCTTGGCTTTCGGTTCCCTCATTCTCACTATTGTCCAGATGATCCGAATCATTCTCGAGTACCTGGACCACAAGCTGAAAGGTAATCATTTGGCTTGCTGTTGTAACCTTTCCTGGGAAATATGAAAAGGACCTTGAAGTATATCTAAAGTGAAAAACTTTTAGTTTTGGATAGAGTAGGGGAGGGTTTAAACCCCGTCAGACTTTCTTTTGGAATCTAAGGAAAGAATTTTCTTGAGTTCCTGTCCTTAAGAAACAAAAGTGGAAGTAAGAGAAAATCTCTCCAAAATTATATAAATTGCATGTTGTCATCAAAACAAGTGTCCCCATTGGAAATTTCCCTCTCTATTCTTGTTTTGGTTACAGTTCTTTAAATTTACCCTTACCATCTCTCAGGGTGATAGTGGTCACCAGAACAGGGGGTGAATGTCCCCAGTGGTGCACAGCAACATAAGCCTGACAGAGGTTCTAACCCTTCCTTACCCTGTCCTAAATGTATGTTTTAACTTTAGAGTTTATTATTTTATTTTTTTTTACAAGTCAATGAAAAATATACAGTATCAATTGAGATGGTCAGTGGTTACAGCCTCCCTCTCTTAGGCTAAGTTCACATGTAGGCATTTTGGGGCGTTTTTGGGGAGTTTTTCTGCTCTAGGATCAGCTCAAAAAATGCCCAACAAGACAAATCCTATTCATTTCAATAGCCCCTGTTCACATCTGAGCATTTTGACGTTTTAAGCAAAATGCCCAACGCTCAAGAAAGTACATGAGCTTCTTTTTGGGCAGATTACAGGCGTTTTTATTTTTTTCCATTGGTCACTAGTCAACCTAAAAACACCTGTAAAAACGCCTGTAAATAGCAACGCCAAGATGTGAATGTAGCCTTAGTGATCAGTGGAAGATCATGTGCTACCAGGAATTTCATTGCGTTGTGCTGAATTTCCTGACAACCGGAGCAACCTTTGACCAATAGCACGTTAGTCACATGAATATGACCTGTTTTGTATTTTATTTAAAGCCACATTTTTTAAAGCTGTAGATAGACTGGGGAATGGTTGAAACCCTGTTTAGGTTTCATTGCCGTCTGTACCCTACTGAGGTAGATTCACTCACTCTGACCAAGGGACCGTTATTACCAATAAAAAAGAAAAGTGATGGGAAATACAAGATTGTACAACTTTCCCTGTTCCAGTTCCAGTGACAGTTGTACGTTGTAGACATTTGTCCTAGTAAAACTGTCTAAGGGGATTTCCACTCACTTTCTGTTGAGCCTGTAGGAAAAAAGAGAAATCTAGCCAATGGGACAAAGATGACAAAAAAGGCTGACGGGTTATAATTCTTCCTTACCTAATCCACAAAAATGGCTTTAGAAGGACTTTATGAGCCTATTTTTATATTAATGTTGGCATCCATGTACAGTTAGGTCCATATATATTTGGACACAAGCAAAATTTTATTTTTTTATTTTTTTTCAGGTATTTACCAAAACATTTTCAAGCTATGGTTATATAATAGATATGGGCTGAAAGTGCACTCTCTCAGGTTTAATTTGAGGGTTTGTACATCCAAATGGGAGGAAGAATTTAGGAATTACAGCTTTTAAGATTAGCCATTCCCCCCTTTTTCCAAGGGGCCAAAAGTAATTGGACAATTGAATCAAAAGCTGTTTCATGGCCAGGTGTGGGTTACTCCTTTGTTATTTCTTCATCAATTAAGCAGGTAAAAGGTCTGGAGTTGATTCTAAAGGCAAGCACACACTATAAGAAAATCGGGCAAACATTTTCGTCAAAAGAATTTTCGTACGATTTTCGTATAGTGTGTACACAACTTTCAAACTCCTGAATTTGTCTCGTACAAAAAAAAAAAATGAACAATTTTCGTTTAATGTGTACTGTTTTTGTACGATTTTTGTCGTACGAGAAGTTTCATACGAATTTTTGTTCATCGGTTCCGATTTGCTGTGAAACGACGAGGAAAATCGGACGATCGTTCGCCTGATTTTCTTAGGTGTACCCAACTTAAGTGTGGTATTTGCATTTGGAATCTTTTGCTGTGAACCTACATCATGCATTCAAAAGAGCTGTCCATGCAAGTGAAACACCCTTGTAAGGCTTCAAAAAGGAAACAAATCCTTAAGAGAGATGGCAGCAAAATTAGGAGTGGCCAAATCCACAGTTTGGTGCATTCTGAGGAAAGAAGAACTCACTGGTGAGCTCGGCAACATAAAAAGGCCTGGATGTCCACGGAAGACAACAGTGGTGGACGATCGCAGGATCCTCTCTATGGTAAAGAAAAACCCATTCACAATATCCAGACAAGTGAAGGACACTCTCCAGGAGGTGGGCGTATCATTGTCAAAGTATACAATCAAGAGAAAACTTCACAAGAGCAAATACAGAGGGTTCACCACAAGGTGCAAACCATTCATAAGCCTGAAGAATAGAAAAGCCAGATTAGACTTTGCCTAAAAAAAAGCCGGACCAGTTCTGGAAAAGCATTCTTTGGACGGATGAAACGAAGATTATTCTGTACCAGAATGACGGGAGGAAAAAAGTGTGGAGAAAGCTTGGAACAGGTCATGATCCAAAGCACAGAACGTCATCTGTAAAACATAGTGGAGGCATTGTGATGGCATGGGCATGCATGACTTCCAATGGCACTGGGTCATTGGTGTTTATTGATGTCAGAAGCAGCTGGATGAATTCTGCAGTGTTTAGAGATATACTGTCAGCCCAGATTCAGCAAAGTTGATTGGATGGCGCTTCACAGTATAGACAGCCAATGATCCAAAACACACTGCAAAAGAAACCCAGGAGCTTTTGCAGGAAAAGAAGTGGAATATTCTGCAATAGCCAAATCAATCACCTGATCGCAACCAAATTGAGCATGTATTTCACTTACTGAAGGCAAAACTAAAGGCAGAAAGGCCCACAAACAAAGAACAGAAAGGAGGAAACCCAGTCTTTGGTAATGTCCAAAAATAGACCCAACCGTATGACCCACATGTGTCAAACACAAGGCTCACGGGCCGAATCCGGCCCTCCAGGCCATTTTATGTGGCCCTTACACCTCTCCTGCAGCTGCAGGAGAGCTCCAGTCCTCCTCCAGACCCTGTACTTTCTGCTTTCCAGCAATGCCTCCCTCCAGCTTCTTCCCAGCAGCAGCACAAGGTAAGGGGGTGCACTGTTATGTAGTGGAGGGTGGGGGACTCAACTTCTGATGGTGGATAGGCTCTTGATGTCTTATGTAAGGGTCTTACAGATACAACTGGCCCTTTTGAGGGCAATCATAATGCTGATGCGACCCGCAATTAAATTGAGTTTGACACCCCTGGGTATGGCCCATCCAGAAATAGATAAAATCAGTTCAGATATAGGACACCGGTTTCTTTGAAAACTGTCAGAGGTGATTTCTCCTCACTTTGCTTGGCTTTAGATACAGGTTCACACTGATGCGGTGCTGGGGATCTGCATGTGATTTCGACAGGAATCGCACCACATTCTTTATCAAATCACATGCGATTCTTTTCAGTGTGATTTAACCCATTCATTGTATGGCTCAAATCGCACCACACCCACGCGAAAAAGGTGCATGCACTTTGTTTTGCGAACCGTTTTTGGGGTGTCGCCAACTTAACATTGACACCCACAGCGGTTTGCATGAATGGAGTGTGATTTTGATGCAGTGCAGGAAACGCACAGGAATTGCTGCGAATCCCACACTTCATCAGTGTTACCGGGACTCAAGCTAAACCCAGGGATAAGCCAATATCTTCTTAATACATTTTTCATGTGTTGTACTCCTTGAATCTTTGTGTGCTTTGTGTATTTCTTCCAGATCTGTGCAGTAATCCAGTGTGAGACTTTCCCTTCCTGTAATAAGGACCGCTCACTGCTGCGCTCTCCTTGTTCAGGGTGACGGGTCTTGTCTCTGCCACCTACAGCTGGATTGGTTCAGGCAGCATAGGGTCTGATGGGCCCTCCCAAACCTCTGCTCTCTGCATAGGTTTTGTACAGCACAGTGCTGTCAACTACCTTTTTATATAGTAATAACTGGGTTTTTATAAGCGTTTGGTACACACAAAGTGGATTTATTTCCTTTGTGGCTATTGAGAAATACAAAAAAAATTTGTGGCCAGAGTTCAGCTGTAAGTTAAGGAAGAGTTATCAAAATGTGTTAAAGGAAATATCAGTGGTGTGTTACTAGTAGTATTGACATTATTAGACTAGTAATTGTTCATGTATGTATTGCCATTTCTGTCTACTAGGAGCCCAGAACCCATGCACCCGATTCCTCATGTGCTGCCTGAAGTGCTGCTTCTGGTGTCTGGAGAAGTTCATCAAATTCCTAAACCGCAATGCATACATCATGGTAACCTAATGTTAAAAATGGGGTGTTTTTTTTAAGTGATTTCTCAACAAAATAAAGTATGGAGACATGGGTGGATGGGGGAGTTTTCTTTGAATATTAAAATTTAAGTAAATTTTGTTTTTGGTTTGTGGTGCTCAGATGCAGTGAAGATTCGCTTTATTTGGGGCTTTACAGTTTACTACAGAGGAACCGAACTCTGGAAGCTGTGTCCAAAATATGGCCGGTAGAGGGCAAAGGACTAGTCAGCAATATTATTATCTGTGGTCTCCCTGAAGCTAATCTTTCTCCATTACTGATCTACTGTGCCCTTGTGTGGAGGTGGCCATCTTGGTAGAGGCAGGGCTTTGCTTCCTCATGTCGGAGCCTCCTGCAAGGAGAACAGTGAGCAGCACAGTGACACTGCCAAATCTCATTTCAGACCTGCTTAGACTAGCAGTCAGAGGGAGTTGTGCCTTATTTATCATACTGCATATATACATGAGGCAGGAGGTACAGGAGAGCCTAGGCCCACTCATATACCAAGAAATGCTCTATTTTTCAGGAGAAATTTCAGACAAAATTGACATTTTTCAGAGTACTGCTTAGGCAAATCTTTACTTTGGGAGATTAGGGTTAATTAGGAGCACATTTTAAAATGTTTTATACTCAAGACTGCGTTAACTAAAAGCATATGCAGATCAAACGTCTCCCCTTTGATCTACCATGAATGTACCAGAGTAATTACAAATGTAGCAATAATAATGTTGCTACATTGTAATTCTTATTGATACTGCCGTCATTATTCTGTGAGTATCATTATACACAGGAGCAACTGGGCGGCACAGTGGTGTAGTGGTTTGCACTTTCACCTAGCAGCAAGAGGGTCACTGGTTTGAGTCCCAACCACGACCCTACCTGCCTGGAGTTTGCATGTTCTCCCTGTGCCTGCGTGGGTTTCCTCCGGGTACTCCGGTTTCCTCCCACACTCCAAAGACATGCTGGTAGGTTAATTGGATCCTGTATAAAATTGGCCCTACTATGTATGTATGAATGGGAGACCTTAGATTGTTAGCTCCTTGAGGGCAGGGACTGATGTGAATGTACAATATATATGTAAAGCGCTGTGTAAATTGACAGCGCTATATAAGAAGCTGAAATAAATAAATAAATAAAACAAGACATGGCTGTCAAAATGACAGCCTGGACTTGCCAGTTACTAGGACCAGAGAGTTTTATGGGAGGTAGAAGAGCAGGGCATGCCAGGTACACCTTAAATCTTTAGATGATGGCTTTTAGGGTGTATGTCAAATGCCCAACGTCCGCAACTTGCTAATTACTGGATAAAGCTAAAAGCCCATGTAAGTGCCAATAATTTAAAGAAGAAAAAAAAAAAAGGTTCTGCCCTGAACCCACTTATGTTGGTAAATAATTTGTGTAATTCAAAGTTTTTCTAAAAATAATAGATGGAATTTTTCTTTTTTTTCCAACACAGATTGCAGTTTATGGAAAGAATTTTTGTGTTTCTGCTATGAACGCCTTCAAGTTGCTGATGCGGAATATTGTGAGGTGAATACAGACACACGTGTACATGCGCATACTATTTTATTAGATAATGCTTCATTGTCTTTGCTGCACTCTGTGCAGGGCCATGTGTCCCTGGAATTGATGTCTGTCATTGGCTGATAGGACCTGTGAGTATGTGCGGGGATTGGTATGTTGCTTGTGATGTGCATGTGAGTTTATTTTAGCATGCTTTTGTTCCTTTTGAGTTTGCAGAGCTCCTGTCCTCCTTTCATGTATGGTGTGTTTCAGGTATGCAGTTTGCATGTTTTAAGACATTAGACGTTTTGTAATTTGCGTTTTGGTCATTACAGGGTGGTTGTTCTGGACAAAGTAACCGACCTTCTCATTTTCTTTGGAAAGCTGATTGTTGTAGGTGGAGTCGGTAAGGATTGTAGTTAATGTTGTTCTTAAGTCTTGCTTCTTTTGTCACTTTTTGTAGAGTTCATGGTCTTCTTCATTTGTGCCCCCAACTTTATAGAGGCATTGGTGATCATTTACTAAAACAGGAGCACACAGAATCTGGTGCAGGTGTGCATGATAACCAATCCACTTCTAACTTCAGTTTGTTCAGTTAACCTTTAACAATAAAACCTGGAAACTGATTGGTTTCTATGCAGTGCTGCACCAGATTCTGTGTGCTCCTGTTTTAGTAAGTTACCCCCATTTTTTTTGCCAACCCCACCAAGCATGGCGTTCTATGATTGCTGTCCTCTCTGCTTCCCTTCTACGTGTTGGTCTCTTTTATGCCCTCTCCCTATGTGTCTTGCACTCTCTCTCATTCCCTCCACTTGCCACTCACTACCATTTCCTCTGTCCAACATCCTCTGTCTCATCCTTTACCACGCCCTCTATCCAATAGCAGCGTCTCATACCTTTCCACATGCCCTCTTCTACAGGTGTTGCCAACCTGCTCTAGATTTCCTTTCCCACGGTCTTTCCATTTTCATAATGCCACAATTCCCTTTGTCCTTTGGTCCTTCTAAGCCAGTGGTCCTCAACTCCGGCCCTTTAGGGCCCACTAACAGGCCAGATTTTAAGTATTACCTTGGGGAGATGCAGACTAGAGTACTGCAATCACTGAGCAGCAAATGATATCACCTGGGATGTATTTCAGTTATCTTGCAAATCTGGCCTGTTAGTGGGCCCTGTAGGCCAGGGTTGAGGACCACTGTTCTAAGCTACTGCCTTTTCCTTCAGAATGCTTGTTGCTATCTTTTTCTCTCTCTGCATTTCCTTGCCTATTACTATGGGCCCTGTCAAGTATATCCTGTACCCACCAGGGGCTTCCCCTTCCTAAAATGTGTTGTTAATCTTCCCTAAGGTGATGCATTTTTTTTTTTTTTTTTCTTACTTGGTCTTTTAGAGCTTTCATTACCCTGATTTACTGAACAAGCCCCATGGTGCCACCACACACCTTCCCAATTCTTGTGTTTTTTATTCTTCTTCCCCTTGTTACCTCCCATATTTTGCATGACAATTTCTCTCTTGCACTTCTCAGGTGTATTGGCATTTTTCTTCTTTTCTGGTCGACTGCCAATTCCAAATGATGCCTTCAAGTCTCCAACTTTGAACTATTACTGGATTCCAATCCTGGTGAGTGTTAAAAAGGACTGTCCCAGACAGTCTTTGGTGCCTCATATCCATCAAATCATTTCACTTCTATACTCTCCAGAGGTCATTATTTATATTGATTTGCATGAGAAATTGCTAAGGAAATGGACATATCTGAGACCGTTCTCTTCACAGAAACTTGTGGCTACACAATTTTCTTGTACAATTTTCCTTTAGATTTACCAAAACCATATAATATGAGGTCACTCCTAAACACTTTCAAATTGTAAGCAATCATGCAGGCCCTTGCAACTACATAGTTGATGGTAAATCTAAAAGGAAATTGAACAAGAAAATTGTATAATATGTAGCCAGCTTAAAACAATACAAAGCAGTACACTCACATTCATATCTAACATTCATGGGTTTGAGTGGGACTCAATGTAAAATGCTGAATGTAAAGGGACCAAGTATATAATACATATTTACAGGAAACCTTATCTAACATCAGTGACTACCCCTGTCCTGTTTTGAAATGGCCTATTTAATTGTGTACCAGTGATGGCAGGGAAAACAATACGCTATGAAGGTGATGTGAAGCAAACGTTAAGTGTTCATATGTTTCCTTACAGACGGTGGTCGTTGGATCATATATCATTGCTCAGGGCTTCTTTAGTGTGTACAACATGTGTGTGGACACCCTCTTCCTCTGCTTCTGTGAGTATACACGCTCATTGTTCATTATGGTGAACCTCTACAAATTATATATGTTCTCAACTGACGGCAAAGTGGTGCCTGGGCTTACCTCGAAGGAAACCTTTCCCTAGAGAAACATGATGGAGGCCAGTGCTAATTCTAAAAATGCTACTTGCCTGCCTCTGTCATGGCGACTCTCTGGTTTTAATCCTTTGAGCCACTGACTGAGAAAAAGTATACCAATAAGGACTTTGCTCTTTCTAATCTGCATACATTTCAAGGTAATTGAACAATAGCCAGAAAAAATAGCAAGATGAAAAATGTAAAGGCCAACTCTGGGCCCCTATCAGGTTTTAGTTTGTATGCTTTTTTTTTTTCTGTACTTGTCTTTTTCTGAAGTCTTCTGACTGCTATTGTGGTGTTACAGGGTCTTCTCCCTCCCATCGTTGGGCAACCCTGGATGATGCAGAGAGTAATGCCTCGTACACACGCATCGATTATTGGCCGGGAATTTTTGGCCAACGTCTGATCGGCCGATTTTCGGCTTGTTAGTATGATGCTTTCGACAACCGACTCCGACTTTTCGGCCGAATAAAATCTGGTGTGCAGGCTATAAAATTTTTGTTGGCCGTCAACACAACGGCCCATTTTCCGTCAGTCAGTACAGATTTCGGCAGACAAAAATCTGATGAGCAAGACTGGGCATGCTCAGAGAAGAAAAAACACACGGAAAGTCAACCAGCACATGACATCACTTCTGAAGTTGATTTTTGTTGGCCGAGAAAATTCGTGTGCAGTCTAGGCACATTCCAACCAACAAACAACACTGGACAAAAGTCGGCCGATAATCGTTGCGTGTGTACGAGGCATGAGGCTGATGTGATGACATCAGCGCTGCTTTCTGCATCAGTACCCTGTGAGTGCAGGGCACCTTTATCAGGGGACACCCTACACTCAGGCTTCCAAATTTGTACAGTTCCAAATTAAAGGTGACTATTGCATCCAGAGCGGCTTTATTTTTTTAACATCTAGAGCGACATCTAAAAAACATAGTCTGGAGTTGGACTCTCAAGAGACATTACACAAGAATGCATTTGTGTATTTTTTTGTTATATGTAAAATATACAGTAAAGTAGGGAAAGCAAACAAATACATACTGCCTTTAAAAAAACTGCCTGGTACTATTTTTCCACTGGCAGGATTAGCTGGTAATAAAGCTGTTTTATGGGGAAAAACAAACACTGCTGTGTTAGTGTATGTATACCTTCATTTTCAAAGTTTGGGACTACCTTGCCTTATCCCTCAGTCAGCATACTGTTTACTCTTACTAATGTGGAAGTTGAATCCCCATTAAATTCCTGGTGATCCTGCCAGGCCCATTTAGTGCGAAGTGCTTCCTAGCCACACTAAGCATGGTAGCATATCTGTGCTAGTGTGGTCAGTTTGGGTGATCAGGACAGTGTGCCAATGCATATCATACCTGTAATCCAGCTTCTGACATTATAGGCTTAATCTCCCCCTACCCAGCTTGATTGTCATTAGGAGATCTTCTTATGGAGTCTCTGCCGCCTGCTTTCGAGAGGATGAGAAGGTATAGAAGTTATGCAACTTCAGCAAAATACAAAAGCGACTTTGGAGGGTTTTCATAATGTTTTGTTTACAGAGAATAACTTAGAGAAGAAGCTTTCAGACTTGTCATTATGGCTTTAAACGCTGATGACTTTCATATACAGCATTTTTTATTTTGCTCATTCATAATTTAATTTGAACTTACTCATAACCTTCTTTGTGTTTTAATGAATGTTGATTTCACTCATCCCTACTTATCAGCAATGGCATCATCCATATTCCTTGAGATCTGGTGCTCTTAGTTTCATATCATCTTTTCTTTTCCAGTGGAAGACTTAGAAAGGAATGATGGCTCTGCAGAGAAGCCATACTACATGCCTAAATCTCTCATGAAGATCCTCAACAAGAAGAATCGACCGCCTGAGGCCGAGGGGAAGAAGAAAAAGAAGAAATAATAATCGTTATTTTTACGAACAGATCAGTTGTGGGATTATCACCGTTCCACACTCAGACTGACAGGGGAATTTTCCCAGTCTGCCCATGCTTCCTGGCTAGCAGGCAGGTTGAGAATTGCTGCTGATTTACTTTTCATCCTTTCGATTTATATCCATTGACCAATCACTTTTCTGGGGCTGGCAATAGTCAAAGTCCCCCTTTGTTTACATTTTAGTAGTGTCAATATCCAACAAGAAGGGGTTAAAGTCAGCTACACAGGCCAATGAACAGCAAGATCTGTTTATCGTTTCACCATACCTATTGGAGGTTGAAATTAATTGACCAAACCCTGGATCTTTTTTTGACCAAGAATGTGTTTTTTTTACCAGCAACACCTGGTAAGGCCTACAGAAACATATTGATGATCTAACAATATACATTATATGGCTAAAAGGTTGGGGATACCTGAACATCACACCTGTATGAATTTGTAGGATATGCCATTCCAAACCCAAAGACATTTTATGGAGTGATGGTTAGAAAAGCCTCCACTCTTCTGGAAAGATTTTCTATGATATTTTGGAGGGCGTCTGTGGAAATGTGTGCCCATTCACCCAAAAAAAGCATTTGTGAGGTCAGGTATTGATGTTTGATGAGAAAACCTGGCTCACAATCAGCATTAAAAATCATTTCAAAAGGTGTTCCGTAAGGTTGAGTTCAGGGCTCTGTGTAGGCCACTTGGGTTCTTCCACACCCGACATTATGGAACTGGCTTTGTACACTGGGGCAGTGTCATGCTAGAACAGAAAAGGGTCTTTTCCAAACTGTTGGCATAAGAGGAGTAGCACTCATGTTTCTAAAATGTCTTTGTATGCTGTGATATTAACAATACCTGTCACTGGAAACACTTGAACTCTTTAATTTGAAGGGGAGTTCATACACTGTTGGCCATATAATGTAGGTGTGATGGTTAGGTGTCCATTTTTGGCAACATGGTGGATCCACCTAAACAAGCCAATAGCTTATTGATATATGCTGTAGGAGAATTCTTGAAAATGGCTCAGACATTTTTCCTTTGGTCCCAAATGCTGTGATATTGCTCTATGTGTGTTCCTGGCTTTGGAGCGAGAAGCATTTGGCAAAGTGCCTCATCAATCTTCAGTGACCTCCTAACTGTGAATGTGGTGTCCAATCCTGGATTACACATGACTTCCTGTTGTGCCTTTTATATTAATATGTTACAAGCAATTGTCTTGTATTTTTTATCACTTGTTATAAATGTAATTGTTTCCTTGTATATTAGAAGACAGCCATTTCTTGAGTGGGGCTTATCACTTTAAGAGGCATTTGTGGAATTGTTGCCTCAAGCGCTGGTAAAGTTACAGAATGGCCATCTCCTTTAATGTATGTGCATAATGCCTGACTTTAATGTAACAGGTGCTATCCATATTATTGTGTATCTAAAGCCAAAACAGGTTTTTTTCTTTTTTTCTTTAGTGGCGTACACACTATAAGAAAATCGTCGAACGATTGTCCGATTTTCCTCATTGTTTCACTGCAAATTTGCGCAATCTTTTCTTTTCTAATTTTTCTTGTACTAAAGAGGAACACATTAAACGAAAATCATTCGTTTTTTCCTGTGTGAGAAAAATTTAGGAGTTTGTCCCTACGAGAATTTCATCCAAAAATTCAGAATCGGCTGTCAAAAGCGGTGTACACACTATACGAAAATTCTTTGGACGAAAATGTTCTCCCGATTTTCTTATAGTGTGTACGAGCCTTTAGTTATGTTTTGTATGGGGAGGATTATAACGTCCAACAGGTTTCTATGTTTGTGTCCCCACTAGGGAGATTCAGCTTCTCTATTTCTCCTGGTGACCATTGTCATCAGGAGAGAGAGTGAGAATAAAGGCCCATACACATCAAAAAATCATACAATAAATACTGCTTTCAAAGCGATCGTACAACAATCTATTTGTTGGTACACCGCTGTCGACAGCCCGTGCAAATTTTCCAATGGAACAAGCACGAAAATTTCTCGTACGGTTTTCATTTGAAAATACAATACAAATACATCACTTCCAAATGTTATTCTTTCATGCGAGAATTTTTGTAAGTTTAGTAACCTCTTCATTTTTGATATTAGATTAGCAAGCAAAAAAGCAGTCATCCGATATTCTCATTGTGTGTACCAACCAGGCTTTTCTCTCATTTTGGAGAGATTTCACTCTCACTTCCTGTTGTGTCTACAGAACAGGAAATGAACCAAAATCTACCCACTGAGACACAAATGGCAAAAAAACCCCAAAAATAATAATCTGACCCGCGTTTTAACTAGTGATCAACCAATATAGTTTTTTTTTTACTGCCGATACAGATCAGGTATCGGCCGATATTTTCGGACATAAAAAAAAAAAAAAAAATTGAATGTCTACAGGTACTCTGCACTTAAAAGCATTCAAAACGCCACGTTTGGCTGTTTTGAATGCTGTAAGTTTTTTTAATTCAGCGCTGCCAGTACCTGAAGTGATGTCATGACATCACTTCCAGGTACGCGGCGGCGCCAAATTCAAAGAAATGGAGACCCGGGTCAGACGGCGGTGGTGAAGGTAGGAATCCTGGGTCTCTCGGTGGGATGGGAGATCCGGGTGAGCCGAGGAAGGTGGCGGCGGCGGGAGACATCCCCTACCGCTTCTTGGAATGACAGCCGAGCGGCTTCTCAGCTGCATCGGTTGTCATTACAAGACAGCCGACCGTTGGCTATGGACACCAGCATCACCCCGGTACAAGCACTTTTCTCTGAAATATCGGTAAATAAAAAGCCGATTACGATATATCGGGGGAAAGTCCGTATCGGCCCTCTATATATCGGCTTTGCCGATAATCGGTCGATCTCTAGTTTTAACCCTTCCCTACTCTATTCATAATGTAAAATAAAAGTTTTAAATATACTTTTAAGACAACTGTCCTTTTCAGTTTATTTGTACTTTGACATGTTTTATAGTTAATAAGACCTCCGTAAAAAAAAACTAAATAAAATCCCTATGTTAGAATCCTCTGAAGAAAGTAGCCCTTCCTTAATTCATGCTCCTAAAAGATATACAGTGTGGGTTACAGGAAACTGGGTCACTAAAGTGCGTCTCAAACTTATTTTGTTTTTTTACAAATGCCCTTTAAAATGTACTACTTAAAAAGGTTTTGGATGGAATGGGACAGATTAAGTGTCGGTTCACACTACTCCGACTTGTCAGGCGACTTGGTCGCCTGACAAGTCGTGCTCAATTCTGTGCAATGGGAACTGTTCTAATAGGAGCGACTCAAGTCGCTCCGACTTAGAAAAAGGTTCCTGTACTACTTTTGGCCGAAGTCGGAGCGACTTGCATTGACTTCCATTATGTGCCGAAGTTGCGGTGCAAGGCTACTTGTTCAAGTCGCCCCGAAGTCATGTCGCCATAGTGTGAACCGACTCTAAAACTGCAGGCAAGGAAAGGTTTTCCCTACCTTTCTGTTCTGAGGAAAATCTTTTACCAGACAAGAAGTGAGGGAAACAGACAATAAAAAGCTGACAGAGGTTCAAACATGCCTCTTAAGCCATGTTTCATTTAGCATTAAATAGTTAATTTGACTAAGCTGATCCAAATAATCTATTTCCATTACTAAAACATTTACACACAATCAGTATACTAATCGTGAACACAAACTTTGTGTAGCATCAGCTACACACAGTATACAGTGCTGTGTTCCACCACCAGTGCAGGGACTTCCAGTCCTGTTCCTGAAACTAAGTCAGGCTGAGCACTGACCCCGAAATCATCCATCCACCTCAGCCAATCGGAGGACTTCTTGTATTTATGGATGGCCACCTGTGAATGGCTGAGAAGCACTCCGATTGACTCCATTTTGTTCCGGGTGCAGCGCTGTATACTGTATGTTGGTGATGCTACACACCATTTATACAGCGCTCACAGCGAGAGCATTTCTTAGCAAGGGAAATCGTTAATTTCAACTAACTTGGTTCAAATGAACCTTTTAAAATTGAATGAACCCCTTGCGTTAGGCTTTAAACTAAAAAAAATATAAAAAACAATATACTTTTTATTTATGACCGTGTTGCTGTTTAAGACTTTCCTTCACTTCCCGTCCTGTGAAAGGTGGTCTCTGGGACAATGAGTAAGGGGGAAAAAAAAAATTGAGCCTGAAAGGGGCAATCCTTTACTCTGTCCAAAAAAAAGGTTTTGGCTGTAGGTAAACTTTTAATTTGTATATTACCTCGGTTTCCTGTTGACTATATATGTGCCACAAATTGGAATATACCCTAATATTCATCCACGATTGGGAGTGAACTTTTTCAAGATGGCTGTCTTCTAATGATCCATAGATGCTATTTATACAGATTATATTGAAATGCTGTTTTTTTTTTTTAATTATCTAAAGAGGCCTTGATAGATTTATATTTTTAGATAGAGGTCAGAAGAAAATTAGGGCCATCTATAAAGCACCCAAAGGGACCAACTTGAGCCATAGATTTTACTGGATCGCACTTTAGGCTGAATATAATTTATATATATTTAGTATGTATGAACTGATTTTAATCTCCTGATTATAGTTTTTGTACCAAATCAGATTTTATAGGTTACACGCATGTACATAAAATGCTGTATATTTGTTTGTATAGATAGATATACAGAGGAGAGGACTATTTTCTAAGAGCTAAATAAAGAGCTGATTAATAAATTGCCTGTTTCCTGGTTCTTTATCATATAATAACCATAACACAACATAATAATCATATAAGATTTTTTATTTACAGATTTGTACCAATTACATCCTGGAAATACAAGTTATAAAAACATTAGAAGAAAAGCTAATAGGCAGTTGGACCTCTCTCATGATCTGTTGTATGGCAGTCTGGTGCTTTTCCAACAACGCTTCCTATTATGATTAATTATAATCACTCTTTGCATAGAATACAGAGATGATCTGTGAAGTGTGTACCCACAGACAGATGTCTACTGAGAACATGGTGAACTTACTATGATGCCAGTGATGAGTAAATGCAGTTACATTTTCACCATAGAAAAGGTTTTTTCTTTGCCTGTTCACACAGAGGTTTGAGTGTAATAGTTAATACTTTTTGCACTCAGAAAGTGCTGTCCTTAGTACCTAAAGTAGCTTTAGGCCTCATACAGACAGGCATTTATCATCTTTGCAGACAACACTCTGATTATGCAATAAACCGGCTGATTTCTGCATTTATGATTACTGTAGGTAGAGAAACTTTGGCCCCATACAAAATATGTGCAAACCTCTACAGCAGTCAGATCCATACCCTGTACATAAAAATGGGCACCACCACTGTTTGTATATAAACCCAATATATGAGCAGCTAAAAATGATTGGGGACTTCTGATCGGTTGTGGACGGAGACAGTTTGTGCCCAGAGCTGGGGTTCTCTGGTTCAATACAGACTGGATGCAGCCAATTGCCTAGTCTGAATGTGATCATAGCATGTGTGAAGATGCAGCATTTATCAGTGTGCAGCAATAATCATCCATCTAAAGAGGGCCTTATATAGCTCCGTTATCACAGGCAATGGATGAAAAATCCCCTAAAAGACCACACCTGTAGGCATGGAATATTTGGTTAGCACTACCAACCAAATTTAGGCTGACATTTTCCAAAGTAGGTTTGATTGGTTGCATCTAGGACTTTATTGGCAGTAAATTTACTACATGTTCTTCATTTGGCAGTGAGAGGGAAGTGCAATAATAATATAACTTTCTGCCATTTACAGTGCTAAGAAGCTTCTACTGCTGGCCCCTTTGCAAATAAAAAGGCACTTTTCATGGCATGGTAAATTTGTCAGTAAAGCAACAAAGTTTGGGGCTATACTGTTATTGCATTTTGTCAGCTCAGCCCAATGCGATCAATCCAGTCTCAACATTCTGGTTTTCTTTTTTATGCATCCCAATCAAAAGGTGCACCAAAAAGTTTTATAAATTGCACACAAGAAATTCAAATCATTTTAAAGCCCCATGCTAGCCTGAGGTTAAGGAATGGTGCAATAAGCAACTTGGATACCAACTGCACAGCATTATAGAAACATCTGGAATAAAAAATGTGCCTTGTCCATTACAAACTATCCTTAAAGCCCAGCTGAGCTGTTTCAATTAAATACATTTCAGGTGCAACAAAAAGTTGGGCAAAATCTTAAGTTTATTTTCTTTAAAAAGCAGCCACAGCCAGTATAGAAAATCCAGTCCACTGCTAGGATGCTGCAGTTTTGTGTGTGGAAACAGTGGTCTCCCTTTATCAATTAAAGTGTAACTACATCCAAAACTGCAGGGAAGGATTAGACTTTCATTCAGGGATTATTATTTGAGTCCTCA
This sequence comes from Pelophylax lessonae, assembly GCF_965119305.1. NCBI lineage: Eukaryota > Metazoa > Chordata > Amphibia > Anura > Ranidae > Pelophylax > Pelophylax lessonae. The sequence goes on from NC_138774.1 coordinate 63,063,429, forward strand.
GAGAGAATTTCTGCTCTCATTTCTGTCCCAGTGGCAACCAGGACAGGCAGTAGACTCACACAGTAATAAACTGGCTATGTCACCTGTGCCCCTGATGGAGGAGATTCCCCTCACTTCCCGTCCTAGCGATGGAGGAGGTGCCCCTCACTTCCCATCCTAGCGATGGAGGAGGTGCCCCTCACTTCCCATCCTAGCGATGGAGGAGGTGCCCCTCACTTCCCATCCTAGCGATGGAGGAGGTGCCCCTCACTTCCCATCCTAGCGATGGAGGAGGTGCCCCTCACTTCCCATCTTAGGGATGGAGGAGGTGCCCCTCACTTCCCGTCTTAGGGATGGAGGAGGTGCCCCTCACTTCCCGTCTTAGGGATGGAGGAGGTGCCCCTCACTTCCCATCTTAGGGATGGAGGAGGTGCCCCTCACTTCCCGTCTTAGGGATGGAGGAGGTGCCCCTCACTTCCTGTCCTAGTGAAAGTGATCATTGGAACAGAAGGTGAGGGAACTCTTCCAGATGAGGCACACGCATTACCCTGAAAGTGCTTCTAATCCTTCCCTGCCATTGAAACAAATTGGGTTAGCATCCCCCCTTTACAAGGAGATACATTTCACCACTTCAAAGGTGTTCACCATTCCATGAAATTTATTTGAAACCAGAAGGAAAATATTACATATAGCTAGCAACATATTACACCAAAAAGCACCTTTGATTGGGGCTGTTTTTTGTAACTGCCAAACTATAGGTCCAAATATGACAACCGAGAAATTCCAAAATAATAGATAAGAACTACAAGTCCCAGCATGCTCTGGCAGGGCACGCTAGCATAGGCAGTTTCCTGACCGCCGGACATAGCAGGTTAGCCAGTCCTTGGTACAGCACATGACCAATGATCAGAGCTACTTCCCACAATCCTCTGGGGTTACACATTCTCAAGATCTAAGGCAAACAATGTAATAGATCAGCTGTAATAAAATAGATTATTCAAGTATTAAAAGCTTCAAAACCCCCGCTCTAATCACCATTAATAAAATATTCTATTTGTATTTATTCCTAAGGCAATGAATGTATATCGTATAGAAAATATTTCCCTTAAATAATCTCCATTTACATTTAAAAAAGGGAACAGTTTTACCCCTCTCCAAACAAAAAAAAAACCCTTATACATACAGTAACCAGCAGTACAGAGGCCATCAGATAATCCAAGCAACTGTTGAAAAAATAAAATTCCAGCATGCTTGTACCTCTTCGGCAGCAGGATGGCAATGTTTGCCAAAGCCGGACACTGAATAAAACCCATGGAGGTTCCTCTTGCTTGTAGCGAAGTTGTCTCTGGATACAGATGCAAGTTACCTTTTGGCAGTGGATTCTGGTCTAATTGCCAGAATTACTCCTTTCCAAAAAATTGGCCCTGTCTATGATATTATAGAAATGAGACAACTTGCACCTGTTTTCAGACACAAGACAAACACAAATTTTACACACACCCTGAGAAGACGTGTACTCTCCCCCACTGTTCCCAAGCTGTAGTAAGCTTATTTGCTGATCCCATTGTTGATATCAACATAAGCTGTTCCACTAATAGGTTATCCACAAATATACCGTTACCATAATGTCAGAAATGTCCCCACATCATAGAAAATCAGCATTATTCGTGTAGTCTCTGGCAGTCACCTTCAACATAAGGTCAGTTCAATAGAATAGAAGAGGAGACCAGGCCTTGGTGTCTCACAACTCTTCCAGAAGACCGAGGATGGAAGGTCCCTCTGCAATCCATACAGAAAGTCTATGTGTGGCTAGTAAACAGGTCAGAGCATTGATGAATCCTCAGCAGACCTCTTGAGGAAGACGATACGGAGGATAGCAGGCCACTCTGTTATCCATTAAGAAAGCCTATGTGTGGCTAGTAAACAGGTTATAGCATTGATGACTCCTCGGCAGAATCGCACCGTGACCTGCCTGAAATTACACAGGAAACAAATTTAAAGACCAAGAAAAATGCTAATTCACAAATTGGCCTTAGCCAACCAATGCACCCACTCCTAGACTGACCAATGAGTATTAACCTTCATTCATAATAGGACTGGGTCACCTGACCTTCATTCACTTTTACAACTTTCATGCATCTTACTCCTTCCTACCCCACATTTAACCACTTCTGGACCGCATGGAGACGAATGCAAACCTGATTGGTGTAGATGTCATTTATTTCAAGGCTCGAACATAACAATACCACCCTAATGACCAGACCATTTTTTGCGATATGGCACTGCGTTACTTTAACTGACAATTGCGCAGTCGTGCGACGCTGTACACAAAATTGATTTCCTTTTTTCCCCACAAATAGAGCTTTCATTTACTTTGTTATAAAACATTCCCAATAAAAAAAAAAAAAAATGTAAAAATCAAATGTTTATCATTTTCGGCCAATGTATATTCTGCTACCTATTGTTTGGTAAAAAAAAAATCCCAATAAGTGTATATTGATTGGTTTGTGCAAAAGTTATCGCATCTTCAAACCAGGGGGAAGATTTATGTCATTTTTATTTATACTAGCAATGGCGGCGATCAGCAGTTTTTAGCAACATTGCGGAGGACAGATCAGACAACCAACTAACATTTTTGACACTTTTGGGGGGACCAGTGACATTACTACAGTAATCAGTGCTAAAAATATGCACTGTTACTGTAATAATAACACTGGCAGGGAAGGGGCGATCAAAGGGTTAAATGTGTCCCTAGGGGGTGCTTTCTAACGGGGGGAGGGGGCTTGCTTGATGAACATAGAGACCTGTGTTCCTAAATAAGAGGAACACAGGATCCCTGTGTTCATTACTGTCAGAACAGCGGTCTGCCGTGTTTACATCAGCAGAACGCCCGTTCTGTCTCCACGGGGAGCGATCGCGGCCCGCTGATTGGCTCCCCCTGTGGCCAATCGGCGCATGCCCTCACTAGCTGTCCTGCGAAACAACGTACCTGTACTGAGTCAACCTGCCGCTGTACAAGTATGGCGGCTGGTCGGCAAGAGGTTTAAAAAAAAAAAAACAGATTTTTAAAGGGGGGGGGTACCTTTTCTGCATAGCACAGCCGCACTTCAGCTTTTCTCACTTAGGTGATGTCACCTCCCTTGCCTGAAGCATCCTGACATACCTATGCCAAGCATCCCCAGGAGGCTTTAGGGCTATAAAAGGACAATGGATCGTCACTGGGAGGGATTGGAAAAAAAAGCCACCTTCCTGCTGGCGGCAGCAAGGACAGCACTGGATTCGCTGGGTGGGCCGGTATACTATTTAACTCAAACCCAGAGTACTAGGTGGAAGGGGTTTAAAGCAATTCTAAACTTTTATAATTTTATTTTTAAAATAACAAACATGGGTTACTAACCTCTGGGCAGTGGTTTTGCACAGAGCAGCCCTGATTCTCCTCTTTTCCGGCATCCCACCAGGGGTCCTGGCCCCCTCCCTCTTGCCAAGTGCCCCCCAGAGCATGGTTTTGAGTAGACTCGATCCTCCTCTTTTGGAGTCCTGGCTCCTCCCCCCTGCTGATTACCTCCTTAGCAAGCTGCTTGCTAAGTGGAACTACTTCTGCAGGCACTTCTGCACTCCTGAGCCCAACTGCTTGCATATCTAGACACAGACAGCGGGACTTTGCCCCAACACCCACCATAGGATTTGATTGACAGCAGCAGGAGCCAATGGCCCCCACTGCTATAAATCTCTTCTGTGAGGAGGGAGAGAGCCGCTGCTCTTGTGCACAGCGCTGGATCAAGATGAGGTGGATCTTGAACACAGGTGGTTTTTTACCTTAATGTAGAGAATGCATTAAGGCTTTCGAACGACTTTAGGATCAAAATTACCCCGGGGGTAAGGTGTTGCAACCTTGACATGTGTAATAAAACAACATATCTTTGCAACTACTTAAATGTATCTAGGTGAATTTTTTCCTTGTTTTTTCAGGAAAAATTGGGATTTGGTGGTATATGGTAATGGATACCTTCTAATTTTCATTAACAAAGGAAAACTGACCCAGAATAGTATGAAAAAATATTTCTTTTTTGAAGATTAGCTGTATATTTCTTGCCATTACCCACCAAAAAAAAATTCTCCTATTCCTGATGTTCATAAAGATACCACATATGTGTGCGTTATTTGCTGTCTGTACCTGGAGTAGGGCCTAGGAACAATAGTGTGCGTTTAACCTTCACAGGTGATATTGGCTGTCATAGGGATCACAAGTTCGTGAGCCCGTTCTACCAGA
>NC_138774.1:63072677-63170177 GCF_965119305.1 Pelophylax lessonae
TTTCCTTTCCGCTATAAACACACATCCAATAAAAAAAAAAAAATCTAAAATTTCTTTATCAATTTAGGTCAATACATATTCTGCTATAAACAAAAAGAAGAGCAACAATTCTGAAAAAAAAAAAAAATATATATATATACATATATATATATATATATATATATATATATATATATATATATATATATATATATTTTACTTTCTGCTATATAACATTCCCAATAAAATTTTTTTTTTAAAAATCTAATTTTTTAATCATTTTAGGCCAATATGTATTCTGCTACATATTTTTGGTAAAAAAAAATCCCAATAAGCATATATTGATTGGTTTGCGCAAAATTTATCTACAAACTAGGGGAAAGATTTATGTCATGTGTAAGAAAATATTAGCAATAATTATACGTGTGTGTAGCATATACATCGTTCTAGGAGTGCATTATATACCATATTTTGGTTTTATATTTTTATACAGTAATAATCTTACTTAGATGAAGCTAAGTACTAATTCCACTTAAATTACCTCTTTTTAGAAACGTTTGTGTAGGTCTTGTTAAAGTTTTACAACCTCAATAGATCTTCCAATCCTAGACACAATGTCTGAAGTGTTTGACAAGATTTTGATAATTTAAGGATTTTCACTAGCCAGAAGTTATAGGTTATCTTTAAGAAAAAATAGTGCAATTGTATTCTATATACTGAATCTAAAGAGTAATACAATACTGCCCCCTTTGGTGACTACTACTAAATGCAGTCTCGGGATAAATCAGTAATTTCCTATATATTATATTATATTATATTATATTATATTATATTATATTATATTATATTATATTAATAATATATCCTTATTAAAGGGCATTACCAGGTTCAATCCCTGCCAAGATACATGATGGAGATATTAGATGGACATGTATGTACTATGACCATATGCACAGCTTTTTATGTTGTTTTTAGGACTATTCTTAATTGAAGAAATTATCATATAATTCTAATATCCAAAATACAGGATGATTAGTAGGGGTGTTGCCAATGACCTCACCAGTTAATGGATAACAAATCCCAACCAATGGGGATAAAGTTCCTTCTTCTGGGTTCAGATTATGGTAATTTTACTGTCCTTTTGTTCAATACAATATAAAAAGGGAACCCTGGATGAAATAGAACACACATACATTACGACAACACTCATTACACTTACAACACCCACGCTACTCAAATCCATACATATACTCATCTATACATACTCCATTTTGCTCCATCATTTATCTGAAACTTTGAAGGACACACAACGAAACTCCTCCCTAACCAGCCACCATTTTGGGAAGGCAGCCATCTTAAGGACTCTGGTAACGACCATTTTAAGCTAGCAGCCATTTTAAATGTGGTAAATATACCTTGCTGTTTATCGGATTATTATTTAATATTGTTTATTTCCTTCCTTATATGTTTTATATTTCATATTTAAGGGTAATGAGATTACAATCCCAGCCGTATGAACCATATTAGATTTTTCTCTAAAAACTGATTTTTGTTTTTAGTAATATCAAGTTCAGCGCAATAGTAGCCTATTAGTCTCCCGTTTTGCATAGCCTATTCTAACTCCAACTGCAGCGGAGTGACTATTGGCTGCGCAATTCGCAGACAATTGTGGTCTGATTATATAGAATACTCATCTATGGTTTCTACTATACCTGGGGAAAACGTAATCTTGCTTTATTTTTACCTTCATCATTGAGCTACATATCACATTGCATTTATTGTTTTATGCTTGTATTTTATGTAAGGTTATCTCTTTACACATATCACATTGGATATCGTGAACTAAGCGTGTCTGTTCACATACCGAGATCATTATTTTGCTTCTCAAATATGCATGGACCACATATACGAGAGATTTTTTTCTCATGTATTTTTATCGATATTTTTATTAGTGTTTTTCACCCATATGTGCTTCATGGAAAATGTACTTTTGAGACATACACACGGCAATTTATGCAGGAATAAATTTTTCCTCTTTTTTTCATTTTCCACATCATTATATTGTTTCACATATGATTGTTGGGCAGAAAATACAGATAGGAGTTGCTTTCACGTCACTCCCTTTCTGAAATACATTTTATTCATTCATTTACACATATTTTTTTAAATATCGGTCAAATTGATTTTTTAGAAATCAAGATTTTTTTTTGTGACACTTTACATATAACAAAAAATTATTTCAACAATATACACTTTTACTTTTTATCTTTTTATGATAATAATCACTATTTTCATTTCAAAGTCACTTTTACAAAGCTTTCCACACATATTATTTTTATCTATATTAGATATACATATATCAGACATGATATATGATAAAATGCATCACTAATATTGAATATGTTGTCCATTTTGGATTGTTTTTCATTCTTGATTGTTTTTCACTTCAACACTCTATCACTAGAATACTTATTTTACTTATATACGTATGAAAATGTAAAATGTTTTTTGCACAAGTGTGTTCAAGTTTGTATTTGCTGGGGTCATTCTGCCTGTGCAATCCGGCCATGGATTCCCAACAGCTGACCGATGGGAGGAACAACTAGTTTGATGACTCTAATTGTTGCCAGCTGCATGTATGGGGAGTATATATGGCCGGTACACATCCAGAATGAATTTGGTGATGAATAAGCGACATATCCAGTCGTGAAACGCGTCCATCGATTGTCCTGCAATCACAGTGTGTACCTGTACCTGCCATTTGATTGATGTGGAATAAAGATACTCCTTTCCTTGAAAATTCATCAGAAGTGCGGTCATTCTTTTTTGTCTGAAGCTATCCTGGATTGCGGATCCGACCGGCACCTGATCCTAGCCTCACCTGGAGCGGTCTACCCTGTTTGGACTTTGCCTATCTCTTTATGTTACCTCAAGTCTAATCATTTATTGTGAATACATGTCTGGTGAATAAATATACTTATATATTCCCTACTGTAGACTGTATTCACTAAGATTGGTATATGCTATTAAAAAGAAATTAATCGATTAAAAAGAATTTGTTACATATTGATTTGTGGAAATAAGTTGAGATTCTCCTACCTTACAGATCTTGGCTTATTTACATAAATGCAGACGCTGTTATATCAGAGCAGTATAAATATTCTGACAGTACACACCCCTTGTGCTACGGCCTTACATTCCTTCTTGCACAGGTTTACCGCCTCCTCTTATGGACTGAAATGGTTTACTCTGATTTCACCGCACACTATGAGCTTTTCACAGTATGAATGAGAAGCTGCAGATGGAGCCCGCCTCATTTCCTGGTTGGAGAGCATTCAGCATCATCTAGCCCTTTCCTTCCCAGCCTGACTTGTCCCTTTACATCCCTTTCACTCACTGGATTTCAGTTCTTTCATCATTGAGGCTCAGCATCACAAGTGGGCGTCACCTAGTGTGCGTGGTATGCAAATGAGGTCTGCCTAGGAACGTCCACTACTCCAAACTGGCACCCAACCATTGAGGAATTTGGATATTTTTCACTCCTCCCAAGATCATCAAGGGCTCCTTTAGGAGTACTAAAACAGGGTGCTATGATATCGTCAGGATGCATGCTGCCGGCCCTTCCCACCAGCCATTTCATAGAGGAGCACAGAGACCTAGTGATGATGTCACCAAATCTAAAATTATGTAATGAAAAAGGAAAGCTTTAATTTCATAAGTTAATTAGCATGTTATTGAGCGGGGGATGGAGGAACAAGGGAAGTAAAAAAAAGATTAAGAAAAGCAGATTAGACAGCAGCTTTAAGTGGAGCTTTACTTCCCCCAGCTGTATTTTTTTACCCCCCACCCTCTTCTCTTTGCATTACTTGCCAAGTCTGGGAGACCAAGAAAATAGACCATTTGCACTCAATTCACAAAACTTTAAACACAAGGATACAGCTCTTTAATTTAGTCATGTAACTGTCATTTTCAAATCTCATTGCGTTCAGCTGGAAACAAGTGTCACTTTTTTTTTTTTTTTTCCTTTAATTACGTTTCCTTCTTCTGGTGCGTTAGCTTTGTGAATTGAGCCTCTTGAATCAGTTTTGTAAAATTAACCTCATAGAAAAGTCTGTAAAAGGCAGAATGATGGGTTATATAATTGTGGGATGTCGTTCTGGCAGAGTGACAACAGAGCGGGCCTTCGTTCATCACCACTGCAACGGGCACAATACGGCTACTGAACCATGCAAAATTCTCTCAGAAGGCAGCCGCCTGTGAAAAGCCTTCACAGACTCGCAGCTGCCCTGCGCTTCCGGCGGTACGAACGCCCAGCGACACGCACGCACCACTCTCATCAACATTTCTACGGATTAAAGTCAACCTGTTGCTAGGACAGAGGCAGAGGTTTCTAACTAGAATCCAGGCAGCTTGTGAGTCAATATTTAAAATGATGCGACTTAAAGAAACCAGCTAAATCCACTATTGGAATTCGTGAGGCTCCATTCACAAAACAAACACCAGGATAAGGATCTTTTTATAGCCATGTGACTGAGGATAAGGATCTTTTTTTTAGCCATGTGACTGAGGATAAGGATCTTTTTATAGCCATGCGACTGTCATTTATAGATCTCATTCATCTGAAAATAACGGTCATCTTGAAAATAAAGATCTTTATTCAGGTCTGTTAGCTTTGTGAACTGACCCTATAAAGCAGGGGTGGGCAACCTCAGCATTCTACCTGTGGTGAAACTACAAATCCCATCATGCCTCTGCCTCTGGGAGTCATGCCTGTGGCTGTCAGAGTCTTGCAATGACTCATGGGACTTGTAGTTCCACAGAAGCTGGAGTGCCAAGGTTGCCTACCAGCTAAAGAGTAAACGAGAGCCCTTTTACTTGCCGAAGGATTATTTTCATTGTCCATTCAATTCTTAAGATTCAGGCTGCCCGTAGATAGTTTCAATTTTGGCCAATTCCTGCTAAACTGAACTAAATCCAAGCGGGGAAGGGGGGCTGGGCTGCAAGGCTCTGCATGATTTAGGAGTCAACTGAGCCAGGTGGAACAGTCCCAGCTCTTGGTAACCTGAGTCAACTGAAAACTAGCAGCACATCTTCAGGAGGCATGCTAGCTGAACCCGGAACAGCCAACACCCTCTTGATGACATCATACCAAAAACATAGCAGAGCGGAACTGAGTGCCGCCAGAAGAGAAGAGGATCTTAACTGGACAACGCTGGATCTGCTGGGTGGACTAGTATCTAAAATATGCAAAATGTGGAATAGAGTTCCTTAAGAGCTGGTTCTGTCCAGCTCAGTAGATTGTTTTAAGAAAGTTCTGGATTTTTTCTTAAATGTACATAATATAAGTGGGTACTAATATTTATAGGTAACGTTGATCCAGGGAATATGTGATTGACTCTCGGAGGGTTAGAAAGGAATTATGCTCCCCTGCTGGAGCAAACTGGATCATGCTTTATTGGGGTTTTCTTGCATTCCTCTGGATCAACTGCGGGTATAGGATTGTGTATATGGAGGTTTTCTGTTTGTGTGCGTTTGTTTATGTTGGTTGAACTGGATGGACCTGTGTCTTTTTTCAACCAGATAGCTCTGTATCATTCAGATAAGCAGGGGTTTGAACAAAATAAAAAAAAAAAAAAAAAAAATGGGAAGGGATGAAAATGTGCTTTAAACAAGTAATGCACGCAATTTTAATTAAATGTGGAACTTGGGGTACCTTGCTATAGAGGAGTGTAACAGAAACTATGTCCGCCACTAATTTTATGTGTATTTCTATCTTTGGAATACTAAGGGGCTCCTATTTTTTTTATATTATTATTATTATTATTATTATTATACAGGATTTATACAGTGCCAATAGTTTGCGCAGCACTTTACAATATCCAGGGAGAAAAAACACCAACAATACAATTCAATACAAAAGGGTTAGAAGGGCCCTGCTCCTGCGAGCTTACAATCTAGGATGGAGGGGCTGGTGAAACAAAATTTAGTAACTGTGAAGGATGAACTGATGAGGGAAGAAAAGGATTCGGTTGTTAGGTGGAGGCAGGATAGGCCTCCTTGAAGAGAGGAGTTTTTAGGGATCGCCTAAAAGTGGACAGATTAGGGTAGTGAGTTCCAGAGAATAGGAGAGGCTCTGAAGAAGTCCCGGAGACGAGCATGGGAGGAGGAGACAAGGGAGCTAGAGAGCAGGATGTTTTGGGCAGAGCAGAGAGGTCGGTTTGGGTGATATTTTGAGAGATGATTGGTGATGGAGCTCAGGGCTGAATTGTAAATTGCTTTGTATGCTATTTTTAGGGTTTCGAATTTTGTTAGTTGGGCAATGGGAAGCCAGTGGAGTGATGGACAGAGAGGAGTGGCGAACACTGAACGGTTGGTAAGGTGGATGAGTCTGGCAGCAGCATTCATGATAGACTGAAGAGAAGATAGCTTGTGAAGAAGTAGCCCAATGAGGAGGGAGTTACAATAGTCAAGGCGAGAGATAACAAGGGAGTGAATAAGTTGCTTAGTGGTGTCAATGGTTAGAAAGGGGCGTGTTTTAGAGATGTTTCAGAGGAAGTCTGCAAGATTTGGACAGCGATTGGATTTGGGGCTGAAAGGACAGGTCAGAGTCCAGGATTACACCTAGTACCCTAGCATGAGGGGAGGGACTGATGGTTGTATTATTGACCTTGATGGAGAAGTCAGGGGGCACGGGCTGGAGGAAAAACTATGAACTCAGTTTTAGAAAGATTAAGTTTGAGGAAATAGTGTGACATCCATGCTGCTGATTTGTCAGTTGGTAAATTAGTAATGTGAGAGGAGATTGAAGGAGTGAGGTGAGGAATAGAGAGAAAGATATGTGTGTCGTCAGCATAGAGATGGTACTGGAAGCCATGGGAGTTTATTAACTGAGCAAGGGAGGAGGTGTAGATAGAGTAGAGAAAGGGTCCAAGGACAGAACCTTGGAGGTACCCCTACAAAAAGAGGAAGTGGAGAAGAGGAAACAGTTCTAGGTAACACTGAAGGAACGCTATATTATATATATATATATATATATATATATATATATATATATATATATACACACACACATACATACATACATCTATATACACACACACACACAGTGCCTTGCGAAAGTATTCGGCCCCCTTGAACTTTGCGACCTTTTGCCACATTTCAGGCTTCAAACATAAAGATATAAAACTGTAATTTTTTGTGAAGAATCAACAAGTGGGACACAATCATGAAGTGGAACGAAATTTATTGGATATTTCAAACTTTTTTAACAAATAAAAACTGAAAAATTGGGCGTGCAAAATTATTCAGCCCCCTTAAGTTAATACTTTGTAGTGCCACCTTTTGCTGCAATTACAGCTGTAAGTCGCTTGGGGCATGTCTCTATCAGTTTTGCACATCGAGAGACTGAAATTTTTGCCCATTCCTCCTTGTAAAACAGCTTGAGCTCAGTGAGGTTTGATGGAGAGCGTTCGTGAACAGCAGTTTTCAGTTCTTTCCACAGATTCTCGATTGGATTCAGGTCTGGACTTTGACTTGGCCATTCTAACACCTGGATATGTTTATTTGTGAACCATTCCCTTGTAGATTTTGCTTTATGTTTTGGATCATTGTCTTGTTGGAAGACAAATCTCCGTCCCAGTCTCAGGTCTTTTGCAGACTCCATCAGGTTTTCTTCCAGAATGGTCCTGTATTTGGCTCCATCCATCTTCCCATTAATTTTAACCATCTTCCCTGTCCCTGCTGAAGAAAAGCAGGCCCAAACCATGATGCTGCCACCACCATGTTTGACAGTGGGGATGGTGTGTTCAGGGTGATGAGCTGTGTTGCTTTTACGCAAACATAACGTTTTGCATTGTTGCCAAAAAGTTTGATTTTGGTTTCATCTGACCAGAGCACCTTCTTCCACATGTTTGGTGTGTCTCCCAGGTGGATTGTGGCAAACTTTAAACGACACTTTTTATGGATATCTTTAAGAAATGGCTTTCTTCTTGCCACTCTTCCATAAAGGCCAGATTTGTGCAGTATACGACTGATTGTTGTCCTATGGACAGAGTCTCCCACCTCAGCTGTAGATCTCTGCAGTTCATCCAGAGTGATCATGGGCCTCTTGGCTGCATCTCTGATCAGTCTTCTCCTTGTATGAGCTGAAAGTTTAGAGGGACGGCCAGGTCTTCGTAGATTTGCAGTGGTCTGATACTCCTTCCATTTCATTATTAATCGCTTGCACAGTGCTCCTTGGGATGTTTAAAGCTTGGGAAATCTTTTTGTATCCAAATCCGGCTTTAAACTTCTCCACAACAGTATCTCGGACCTGCCTGGTGTGTTTCTTGTTCTTCATGATGCTCTCTGCGCTTATATACACACACATGTTTATGTATGTGTTGTTGTATATATGTGCTGAAAAAAGGTCCCGTTTCCAATGCTGTAAGACATGCTTTGCAATTCTCCATGCAAGTAAAGCAGCTATATGTATTCAAGAAGCCTCCAGCGCATAATTTCAATACTTTGCCAACATATACTCCAAAAAGACTTGTGGTATACCTTGCGGAATGTTTCACACCTCATTTACCTTAGGTCTGTTTCTTGTAACAGTAACAGACCCCAGCAGACCTGATTGCATTACTTACACAAAATAAGCCATGTATGGGCAGCTCAGCTGGTTTTATCGTTATTCTTGACAGAAGATCAAGAATGGATTATTTTAAGCCTTACACACCATACTGACCTGGAGCAGCGTCTGGCACTCATTCAGAGCGTTCAGTAGATCCTGGATGTCTCGCTGGTGCTGGACGCTCTGCTTCTGGCTCTCCGTGTGGGCCTGAGACAGGAGATGACCCTTCTCTTGTAGCTGGGCTAGTAGAGGGTTGGGAGCAGAGAGACCGGGAAGAGAGCCACGAAGATCATCCAGTCCTTGAGACAGCAGGGAGTCCGCCAGAGCCTGTGATGGAGATAAGAGACAACATGGACACCAAGCAAGGAAAAGGAAACCTGTAGGGATGCATTAGGGAAGTTTTCAGTGCTTCTCAAAATGCTAGTTACCTGGCTGTCACGCTGAAATGGGAGTGTGTGGCCCCTGAAACATGTTGGCTCTCTCATTGATTGTTCATTTAAACACTCTTGACTTCTTCGCCATAAGTGTGGCACCCTTACTGCTTTCTACATACCTTGACACGCTGATCTACTGGTTTTGATACTTTCTATATCATAGAAACGGAACAAATTTGCAGATCAGAAGTTATGACTTCTGATCTGAGTCACTGTGTAGTTTTGAAGTGAATGTCAGGCAAACACATGGGCGTCCGCAGGTAGGGGCAAGGGGGGGCTAATGCCCCCCCCTTGAAATCTCAACTTCCCCTTTCAGGTAGTTGTTAAGCCACTTTATATCATCCTGTCTGGTCTGTAATTAATAATACTGTGTGCCTTTGTATGTGTCACTGACACAGGAGCAGACAGGCAGGGATAGAGGAGGGAGAGAGGACAGAGGGAGGACAGGAGGGCTGCAGATGACGGAGGCACATCAACTGATCACAGTGTCAGGGCTCAGCAGCCATGGTATAGTGTGGTCAGTTTACAGAGGGGAGGACTTAGCCAGGCAGGATCAGCCAGGTTATAAAAATGGGGATATTGCTGCGCTAAAATGTAAAGATAAAAACATACATGAATAAAAAGTCAACAGACCATATGAAAGCAGCCAGCACCTGATCTAGAATCAGAAATACCAGATCTAAATAGCAATATAGAATGGGATTGGTGCAGCGCTAACACAATTGAATCCACAGTCCATACAAATGTTCAAATGGATCAAATACAAAAGTGCAGTAAACAAAAGTTCATCAGAGAGTGCTCCAATAAAGAAGGGAAACTGTCCACCACTTCAAACTTGGAAAAAGCCCCGAGTGCAGGAACCGCCACCAAGATAATAAATGGCCTCTTACCAAATTGCAATGACCCCCATTACAAGGATCAAAGACAGCCTGTGTGATCAAATCAGTGCCCAGATCGACATGTATCGATTCCCAGTGTTCCCTCAGCAGCTCCGACCGGAACAAGTGAACATAAGGAAAAGAGGGACAACTCCAATAGTGAAGTACGTTCACAGGTTTATTCAGTAAAAGCAGAGTGGCAACTCACGTTTGCATGAAGAAATCACAGCATGTCTCGGAGCTATACTCTCAGACCCTTTGTTTCCAACCAATAAAATGGCCGCCGTGTCTCCTTGCTGGCCTCAGCACGACGAGCCTGCGGTTCACTTGTTCCGGTCGGAGCTGCTGAGGGAACACTGGGAATCGATACATGTCGATCTGGGCACTGATTTGATCACACAGGCTGTCTTTGATCCTTGTAATGGGGGTCATTGCAATTTGGTAAGAGGCCATTTATTATCTTGGTGGCGGTTCCTGCACTCGGATCAGCCAGGTATTTTAGGTGATAGAAGGGGCCAAATTACACAGTAAAGCACTGTGCTGTATAACACGCTTTAAGGCTTCTTTCACACGGTCCGCCTCCGCAGGCGGATCCGTGTTGCTCAGCGGGGATCGATCCGCGATCCCCGCTGAGCCGGGCGGTTGACAGCTCCGTCTCCGCTTGCAGAGCGGAGAGGGAGGTGTCTCAGCACCCGCTGCCCTCTATGGGGGATCGGAGGAGAGCGGACCGCTTGTCCGCTCTCATCAGATCCGCTCCGCTCCGATTACTGAACGGATGGAAAAATAGGGTTTCCATCCGTCCAGATTTCAGCACAGGATCGGATGCGGATGGCAGCGGGTGTCAGCGGAGGTGACCTCCGCTGACACCCGCTGCCCCATAGAGCTGCATGGAGGATCCGATCAGATCCGCCTAAAAAACTGACAGGCGGATCTGATCGGACCGCCCGTGTGAAAGAGCCCTTAGGGAACAGGATCCATTTTTTGTTTTTAGGTTAACAAATGCTTTAAAAATAAATGCTGCTGTTTGCTTTTTAAAAATAAATACTCAAAATAAGTATAGTGATTAAGCCCCTTCCCTTCATGACATTGCTGAAAAGTGGCATAGCATGGGTGACCTTAAAATGATGCCCCCCCCCCCCCCCTGAAAAAAGTTCTGCGGACGCCCATGGCCAAACAGCTAGCATTTTCAAAAGTCAGTAGGAGCGCTTTCCTATTTTTCTTTGTACAGGTTCACTTTAGGTGATGATATGTATAGTTCCCATAGCCTATTTCTTGTTGCCAGTGCTTGAAAGGGAGAAATGAATTAGCTACTACTATCAAACAAAATCACTTTCTAGAGTACAGCGAATGATTCACAGCTGTCTCTGACCCATAGGAGCTTACAATCTATTTTCCCGGTACATTCAAGACACAACCCAGGACCCAATTGGTTAGAATCAGTTCACCTACCAGAGTAACCAAAGAAACACTAGGAGGACATACAGATTCCATGTGGTTAGTGTTTCTACTGGGGATTGAAATCTTGACCCCAGACCTGCAAGGCTGCAGAGCTAACTACAGAGTCACCAAGAAGCTCACGTCCTGCTCAATCTTCTCACCTCCACATCCTGGTTGCTGCTTTTTAGTGCTCCTTGTACTGCTGTGATCAGGGTGTCTTTCTCTCGCAGAGCAGCCAGGCGTAGGGCGTCCTGGGATGCAGCTGAGCGGATGGCAGAGTCCAGTGCCACCTCAAGATGCTGGATGGTGAAGTCCTTTTCCCCCAAGAGGTCACGCAGAGCCTTGAGGAAGGAGAACAGCCATTACTGTAAGCACAGATTAAGATCTGGTCCAAACAACACTGTGTGGCTATGTTCTAAATACCATAGAGATAAACCTGAACTGGAGAACATTTTGTTTGATTAAAGCACTTTGTATCGAACAATTGCCATTTTTTATCACATAATAATGTGTTCATCTTTTTTGCCTCTCAGTGCTGCTGATCCCCCTCCACTTCCTGTCTACATGCTTCTCATCATTGCTCTGGACCAGATTGCTACAAACATGGACAATACCTGTGCAATGTGAGTCTCCACCAAGGGTACATGTGACAGAATGACAAATGTCATCAAGAACAGTAGGTGCCTTAACGAGGACAAGGACCTTTGTGGCAGGACCGCAAGATATTATTTTAATAAATGCAGCAGGTCTAAAATATGAAAACTTAAAGTATAACTAAAGGCAACTTTTTTTTTAGTTTTGGATAGAGTGGAGAGGGATTAAAACCCCTTTTGACGAGACCCTTGCTCGTTCTGTCCGCTCTCCCGACACTCCTCTGTTTCTAGTCAGTCAGCTTGCAGATCACAACATCTGATGGTTCGGTCAACCAAGGATCCGGGATCCGAACTACAGCTATGTGCCGTCCGGAATCCATTAGAACAAACACCAAGCAAGCTGTATGTAAGTTCAAACAGGAAGACAATTTATTGGAAGAACACAGCACACTTTTATACAGAATTTGGAACATCCTGCCCCCAACAACCGCCCCCCCATTGGTCAATTGTAAAGTACCTGCAGTTCCCATTCAGGTCCTCTCCAGACATGCAAATGAGGGCTCGAAAATGAGTCAGTAGTGATTGGTCAGATAGCTTGACCAGGAGGACTGCCATGCAAATGAGGACTTGATAATGAGTCAACAGGGATTGGTCAGATAGCTTCGACCAATGCAAGGAGACAGAAGCCCCAGGGGGCAATCAATGTACAAAATAGTCAGACACAGAACAATGGTTCCCTAACGAGCCCTCAATACACATTACTCTGAGTGTCAATACATCCCTTAGCAGACGACAGGTGAGATCATTAGCACACCTGACAATAGATGAATGGAGAGCCACCTTAGACAGTCCGTCTCCTCAGAACTTCCTGGGATGACCATATTAGGAATGCACTTCCTGCTCAGAGACCTCATGGCAAAGGGAACAATTGACCTTGCTGACAAATATGAAGCAATTCAACCCATCACCCATCTGTCCTTAAATTCCAGTGATGGTGAACACCATCACACCCCTGTCAGTTTTTATTGCTGTCTGTAGGGAGAGCCACCCTTAAATTTTGGGTTGTCCCCAGAAAAGCCCCCTTTTTTTTTTTTTTTCAGTGGATGGGTTGAAGCGAGAGCTACCGGAGAGCGCTAGACACCTGCAAGTAGTAAAGAGTTTTAAATACTTGGGAATAATTAGAACAGTTAACCCTAAGCAATATGTATTGAAAAATTTAGAGCCCTTAATAAAATCATTTAGAATAAAGCGTGGGACATGGTGCCGCCTTCCCCTATCAGTAGTGGGTCGTTGCAGCCTGATGAAAATCATATGTCTGCCTCAATTGTTATACATCTTGCAAAACTCTCCAATATGGATTCCTGTAGTGTGGTAATGAAATTGGTGGGTCTTTTTAGGAAATCGATTTGGAGGAAGGATTTGGAGGATTACTACAGTTGCCGAGAGACGGGGGGTTTGGCCATTCCCCATCCATGGAGCGATTTCTTGGCAGCCCAGCTAAAACAAATAGGGGGCTGCGAAGTGGGCAACAATACCACCCGCTATAGCTCATGAGCCTTGTTGGCCTATACCCCACACAGTGTTGATTGACAAAACTGTTGTGGAAGGTATGGAATATGACAAAAATCAATATTTCAGTACTCAGGACTTACAGAATATACACCTATTTTGGATAACAAAAACTTAACTGAGCTTATGGGACTGGAGAATTTTAGGAACTGGGAACAAAAGGGTGTGTAAGATTATCGCAAATATATAAAAGCAGGGATACTGAGGACATTTCAGGAGCTGAAAGAGGAATTTTGGCTCTTGAATAGAGATTTTTACATGTATCTACAATTGAGGCATGCGCTGGCCACACAAATTAAAGGAAAGGATTAGAATGAAGTGAAATCCCTTTGTTGAAAAATTTGATAGAGGCTACATCTTTAAAAGGGGTTGATTTCAAAACTATATAAAAATATACAGGTGAAGGTACTGGATAAAGATTCTCAACTGGCTAGCAGAGTAAAATGGGAGGAGGACGTGGGGAAATTAACAGATCTACAATGGGATGGCATAGTAACCCCAATAGGTACACTATCCCTCTCAGCAGCCCTAAAGCTCACACAGTTCTATATACTTCATAGTACATATTATACGCCAAAAAATATGGTTTTCGTTTAGGGGGGCGATCGGATGCATCTTGCCCTAGATGTAAAGCGGCAGTTGGGGATCGGATTCACATGCTATGAAGGTGCCCCAAGCTACACAGATACTGGAAGGAGGTGCTGGATAGAATAAACTCAGTATTTGAAATAAATTTACGATTAGATCCAGTACTATGTGTATTGGGGTACATGGAGCAGAGAGTGGGTTATGGGGCCAAGCGAACAGCAGTTTTAAGATGTTTATATCAAGCTAGAAAAGCCATTACAGGGAAATGGACAAAATGGGAACCACCATATATTACAGATTGGCTGCGAAAGGTTAAAGAGGTTGTAAACCCACTTCACAAACTTTTACCTATAGGTAAGCCTATATTAAGGCTTACCTATAGGTGCTATAAATATCTCCTAAACATGCACTGTTTAGGAGATATTTAGAGTGAATACTGCCGATGACGTCATCGGCGCATGCGCTCTGAAGGAACGGCCACCCGTGCCGTTCCTTCAAAGTCCTATGCCGTGAACGGCGGCTCCCGCGCGCACGCGCGGGAGTGATGTAATCGCGCCTCCGGCCAATCAGATGGCCGGAGGACGCGAACCCGGAAGCAGGAGGGGGCTTCGTTTTAAGGTAAGTACTTCATAATGAGCTAGTATGCAATGCATAGTAGCTCATTATGCCTTTCTCTTTACAGGGCTTTTTTTTTCTCGTTTTTTTTAAGTGACTTTACTTCCTCTTTAAAGTGGAGTTCCACCCATTTTTGGAACTTTAGATCTTTGTAATCCCCTTTAAAATGGCTTTTACCAATGGAAAGTTTTTTTTTTTTTTTTTTGCTAGTAAATACCTTAATTTTGGCTTTATTCCTCCTCTCCTCACTTCCTGGTCCGATCGGCGATGACGTCATTCGGCGATCCGCAGTGTCTGCTGGGATGTATTCTACTTGCAGTAGCTGTATCTGTACTGAGCCGTGCCTGCCCCGCCTCCGCCCCGCCTCCTCTCATTGAATTGCATTGTATGAATGTATTAAGGCTGTTCTCTGCCCAGCCTCCGCCCCGCCTCCTCTCATTGAGTTGTATTGAGAGGAGGCGGGGCGGAGGCTGGGCAGAGAACAGCCTTAATACATTCATACAATGCAATTCAATGAGAGGAGGCGGGGCGGAGGCTGGGCAGAGAACGGCCTTAATACATTCATACAATGCAATTCAATGAGAGGAGGCGGGGCGGAGGCGGGGCAGGCACGGCTCAGTACAGATACAGCTACTGCAAGTAGAATACATCCCAGCAGACACTGCGGATCGCCGAATGACGTCATCGCCGATCGGACCAGGAAGTGAGGAGAGGAGGAATAAAGCCAAAATTAAGGTATTTACTAGCAAAAAAAAAAAAAAAAAAAGTTTCCATTGGTAAAAGCCATTTTAAAGGGGATTACAAAGATCTATGTATTCCAACCTATTAAAAATGGGTGGAACTCCGCTTTAATAATATAATAATTAGAGAAAAACTGGCTTATATAAGAAGAGGAGGTACAAAAAGACTTGAAAAAATATGGAAAGCATGATTAGAAACTCCTGGTCTGGCACCCGAGATAGCAAATATTTAAAATGTTTGGTTGAGTAATATAATTTCAAGTGGGATATGGGGAGGGCGGGAGAAGATGGGGGGGTGTTGGGTGGAGGGGGGCTTAAAAGAAACTATTGAATGTTGGTTACTACTTTTGTATCTGATTTTATTGTCTATTGAAGGAAATCAATGAAAATATAAGAAAGAAATAAAAAAAACATGCTGCAGGAAATCTTTTACGTAATATCTAGTGGTAGTTGGTCACATTCAGTTGGACTTGTCCAGTAAGGTTGAAGATGTTTTATAGCTTCTCCAAGCCATCTCTTCGGTTCTAATAAGTGATAGGAAGATATCCAGAATTTATATCACACAGGTAGCATAGTATATTCCAATCACCATGAAATAGGTCAGTGCAGATATTATTGTCAAAGAATAGGATAGGAGGTTTGAAGCTGTAAAAATACAATGCTCTAGTTACATAATCCGGGGAGTTTCTACAATATTCACACCACCCATCCTATTCTTGGAGAATCAACATCTGCACTGACATATTTCATGGTGACTGGATTAGGGTGACTATGCTACATGTGTGGATACAAATGTTGGGGTATCTTCCCATCACTGCATGACTGGTGCGCAGTCATGTTAGAACAGGAAGGGGCCGTCCCCAAACTGTTTCCACAAAGTTGGGAGCATGAAATTGTCCAAAATGTCTTGGTATGCTGACACCTTAAGAGTTCCCTTCACTTTAACTAAGGGGTCAAGCCCAAACCCCTGAAAAACAACCCCCCACCATAATCTCTCTCCACCAAATTACTTGGACCAGAGCACAAAGCAAGGTCCATAAAGACACGGATGAGCGAGTTTGGGGTGGAGACTGTACGACTTCAACTTTGGGATGCATTAGAGCGCAGACTGTGAGCCAGTCCTTCTCGTCCAAAATCACTGCCTGACCTCACAAATGCACTTCTGGAAGAATGGTCAAACATTCCCATAGACACACTCTTAAACCTTGTGGACAGCCTTCCCAGAAGAGTTGAAGCTGGTATAGCCAAAAAGGTTGGGCCAACTCAATATTGAATCCTACAGACTAAGACTGGGATGCCATTAAATTTCATGTGCGTGTAAAGGCAGGTGTCCCAATACTTTTGACAATATAGTGTTTTATTTATATATATATATATATATATATATATATATATATATATATATATATATATATATATATATATATATATCACACACATATACATACATACACACATTCTTATTAATCAAACATTTTAAAATGTATTAAAACATGGACGGTGTCAGTAGGGAAGAAATTGGTGTCAGTAGCTTTTTATTTGTCTTATTGTTTTTTTATATAATTTTTTACAATATTTTTAAAATATTTTTTACATTTTTTGGAGGAGTCCCATTGGGGGACTTTGGTGAAATATCAGGGGTCTATACAAACCCCTGAAGTCTTACTTTTGAGACAGAGAAAGGGACTGAGGTCAGAGATTCACCAGTCCCTCTCTCTGCAGCCTCAGCTGCACTGGACAGTGAAGGAATGGGAATTGCTCTACGCTGAGCGGCTTCCTGTTCATTCACAAATTGAAGCATAGTAAACACAGTTACCTATGGTTCAGTTATGAATGAGCACAGAAGTGATCAATGCCAATCATGCACTGTGTTCATTCAGCAAAGGAAGGGGCCAGTAAATTACATATTTTCTGGCCCCTTCCCCTGCTCTCCATTTTGAAACAGCTCTCAAAGCAGCCGGTTTTGGGGAGAAGAGGAGGGAAGCTTTTATTGCTATGGGGGCCCAGGCATTAGGGGGAATCTGTGCTGCACAGGGTGATTAGGGTGTGCCCAGGCATACCCAGCACATCTCGTGTGCACACCTCTGAAGACATGGCTTGGAAAAACTAAGAATGTCTTCAATATTACAGAACAAGTCTAGTTGGATGTGACCAAACACCACTGGCTAGCCACGACCTTGATACATAAAAACCTGCACAGATATCTACAAGTGATAGTGGATGCTTCAGTAATTAAAAGCTCAACTTATGCCCTCAGACTAGCCCTAAGCCGCCCGATCCTTCACCCCAGTGTCACTCTGGTCGGTTTAATCAGGGGATTGGGTCATTTATCCTGATCTGATCACGGATATAGAAATACGGGACAACTTAGGAAACAGTGACCATAGGTCAATAAGTTTCAGTATTAATTACAGTAATAGGAAGCTGAGGGGTAATATAAGGACACTGAATTTCAAAAGAGCCAATTTCCCAAAGCTGCGCTCGCTGCTAGAAAATATCAATTGGGATAGAACCCTGGAAACAAAGAACACGGAGGAAAAATGGGAGTGCTTCAAGAGCATACTAAACAGGGGGATTGGCCAGTGCATTCCAAAGGGAAATAAATTTAAAAGAGCAAAAATAAACCCTGGATGGCTAAACTCCAACATAAAAATGTATATTAGTGCTAAAGAAAAGGCCTTCAAAAAATACAAGACTGAGGGGTCATTGGCAGCATTTAAGCATTACAAAGAGTGTAATAAGAAATGTAAAGATGAAATCAGGGCGGCTAAAATAGAACACGAGAGACATATAGCGGAGGAGAGTAAAAAGAACCCTAAGAAGTTCTTTAAGTATATAAACAGTAAGAAAGCGAGGCCAGAACACATTGGCCCCGTAAAAGATGATAAGGGAAATATGGCCACTGAGGACAGAGAAAAGGCGGAAGTGTTAAATAATTTCTTCTCTTCAGTCTTCACAAAAGAATCGGGGGGCTACACAAACCCAGCTTGTAAGGCCAATAATACACCTCAGAAAGTGCCGCCATGGTTAACAGAAGATAGACTTAGAGCTAAACTAGAGAAACAACATAAATAAATCCCCGGGACCGGATGGCTTGCACCCGAGGGTTCTTAACGAGCTCAGCCAGGTGATTGCCAGACCATTATTCTTGATCTTTAAGGATAGTTTACAGACGGGTATGGTGCCAGCTGATTGGAAAAAAGCCAACGTGGTACCAATATTTAAGAAGGGGCCGAGATATATCCCGGGTAACTATAGGCCGGTCAGCCTAACATCAGTAGTCTGCAAAATTTTGGAGGGGATGTTAAGGGACCACATACAAGACTTTAGTAATGAAACTGGTATTATAAGTAGTAATCAGCATGGATTCATGAAAAATCGTTCTTGCCAAACCAATCTATTAACCTTCTACGATGAAGTGAGCAGCCACCTAGATAAAGGTAAGCCTGTGGATGTGGTGTATCTGGACTTTGCAAAGGCCTTTGACACCGTTCCCCACAAACGATTACTGTACAAACTAAGGAAGGTAGGTATGGACCATAAGGTGAGTACCTGGATAGAGAACTGGCTCCAGGGGAGAGTACAGAGGGTGGTGATTAATGGGGAGTACTCGGATTGGGCGGGTGTGGAAAGTGGGGTCCCCCAGGGTTCTGTCCTGGGACCAATCCTGTTTAATTTATTCATAAATGATCTAGAGGAGGGGATATCTAGTACAATCTCAGTATTTGCAGATGATACTAAATTAGGCATGCCAATATCTTCTATGCAGGATGTGGAAACCTTGCAAGCAGACCTGAACAAAATAATGGGGTGGGCAACTACATGGCAGATGAGGTTTAATGTTGAAAAATGTAAAGTAATGCACCTGGGTGCCAGAAACCAGAAAGCAAGCTACTCACTAGGGGGGGAACCTCTGGGTGAGTCTAGGATGGAAAAGGACTTGGGGGTACTGGTAGACAACAAGCTTGGCAGTGGCATGCAATGCCAAGCCGCTGCAAGCAAAGCCAACAGAATACTGGGATGTATAAAAAAGGGGATTCACTCCAGAAATAAAGAGATTATTCTCCCACTCTACAAGACTCTGGTCCGGCCACATCTGGAGTATGCTGTCCAGTTCTGGGCACCGGTCCTCAGGAAGGATGTGCTGGAACTGGAGAAAGTCCAGAGAAGGGCAACAAAAATAATTAGGGGAATGGAGGACATCAGCTATGAGGAAAGACTACAAGCACTGAACCTTTTCTCTCTGGAGAAAAGACGATTGAGGGGGGATATGATATCAATGTACAAATACTGTACTGGTGACCCGAGCATAAGGAACAAACTATTCAGAGAAAGGAGGTACAATAAGACACGTGGCCACTCACTAAAACTAGAGGAAAGGCGGTTTAACCTTAAAGTGCGTAAGGGGTTCTTCACTGTAAGAGCAGTAAGGATGTGGAATTCTCTTCCACAAGCAGTCGTATCAGCAGGGAGCATCGATAGTTTCAAAAAACTAGTAGATGGACACCTTAAAGACCACAACATACAGGGGTATACAATGTACGATTAAAAGCAAACACACACATGCATTCATAGGTTGAACTGGATGCATAGGTTGAACTGGATGGACTGATGTCTTTTTTCAACCTTACTAACTATGTAACTATTTATAGCTACCTTTACCTACCGCAGTCAAGAATATGTACACATTAGAAACAATCAAAGTTTATACATTTTTATTTGTGACAGATACTTTAAGGGTTAAATAAAAAAAAAATAAAAAAAAAAAACTTTGGTCATGTATGGAAAGACATCTGCAGTTTTAAAAGTCTAAGAAAACTGATCACACAGAGAAAAGCTTTGGTAAATGCTATTAGGGCCCAGCATGTTGTACGCCTGTCCATCTGGTGTTTGCTAAAAATACATTTAATCTCAAGTATAATGCAAAATGTGCATACAGAGTACGGTTCATATTAGCGATCGACCGATATCGTTTTTTTTGTTGCCGATACCGATATAGAAACATAGAAACATAGAATGTGTCGGCAGATAAGAACCATTTGGCCCATCTAGTCTGCCCAATATATCTGAATCCTCTGAATAATCCCTGGCCCTATCTTATATGAAGGATAGCCTTATGCCTATCCCATGCATGCTTAAACTCCTTCACTGTATTTGCAGCTACCACTTCTGCAGGAAGGTTATTCCATGCATCCACTACTCTCTCAGTAAAGTAATACTTCCTCATATTACTTTTAAACCTTTGCCCCTCTAATTTAAAACTGTGTCCTCTTGTGGTAGTTTTTCTTCTTTTAAATATGCTCTCCTCCTTTACCGAGTTGATTCCCTTTATGTATTTAAAAGTTTCTATCATATCCCCTCTGTCTCTTCTTTCTTCCAAGCTATACATGTTAAGGTCCTTTAACCTTTCCTGGTAAGTTTTTTCCTGCAATCCATGTACTAGTTTAGTAGCTCTTCTCTGAACTCTCTCTAGAGTATCTATATCCTTCTGGAGATATGGCCTCCAGTACTGCGCACAATACTCCAAGTGAGGTCTCACCAGTGTTCTGTACAGCGGCATAAGCACTTCTCTCTTTCTACTGCTTATACCTCTCCCTATACATCCAAGCATTCTGCTGGCATTTCGTGCTGCTCTAATACATTGTCTTCCCACCTTTATGTCTTCTGAAATAATTACTCCTAAATCCCTTTCCTCAGATACTGAGGTCAGGACTGTGTCAAATATTCTATATTCTGCCCTTGGGTTTTTACGTCCCAGGTGCATTATCTTGCACTTATCCACATTAAATTTCAGTTGCCAGAGTTCTGACCATTCTTCTAGTTTTCCTAAATCCTTTTCCATTTGGCGTTTCCCTCCAGGAACATCAACCCTGTTACATATCTTTGTGTCATCAGCAAAAAGACAAACCTTACCATCGAGGCCTTTTGCAATATCACTTATGAAGATATTAAACAAAATTGGTCCCAGTACAGATCCCTGAGGTACCCCACTGGTAACATGACCTTGTTCTGAATGTTCTCCATTGACTACAACCCTCTGTTGTCTGTCACTCAGCCACTGCCTAATCCACTCAACAATATGGGAGTCCATGCTCAATGACTGCAGTTTATTGATAAGTCTTCTATGTGGGACAGTGTCAAAAGCCTTACTAAAATCTAGATATGCAATGTCTACTGCACCTCCACCGTCTATTATTTTAGTCACCGAGTCAAAAAAATCTATAAGATTTGTTTGACATGATCTCCCTGAAGTAAACCCATGTTGTTTTTCATCTTGCAGTCCATGGGATTTAAGATGTTCCACAATCCTATCCTTTAATAGGGTTTCCATTAATTTGCCTATTATTGATGTCAGACTCACTGGTCTATAGTTGCTCGATTCCTCCCTACTACCTTTCTTGTGAATGGGCACGACATTTGCCAATTTCCAATCTTCCGGGACGACTCCTGTTACTAATGATTGGTTAAATAAATCTGTTAATGGTTTTGCCAGCTCACCACTAAGCTCTTTTAATAATTTTGGGTGTATCTCATCAGGACCCTGTGACTTATTTGTCTTCACTTTAGACAGCAATCTTAGAACGTCTTCCTCTGTAAAGACACATGCATCAAACGATTCATTAGTCATCCTTTCAAGTGGAGTTCCTTCTCCTTCTTTTTCTTCTGTAAAAACTGAACAGAAGTATTCATTAAGGCAGTCGGCTAGCCCTTTATTCTCTTCTACATACCTTCCGTCCTTTGTTTTTAATTTAGTTATTCCTTGTTTTAATTTCCTTTTTTCATTTATATATCTGAAGAATGTCTTATCCCCCTTTTTCATAGACTGAGCTAGTTTTTCTTCTGCCTGCGCTTTAGAAGTTCTTATAACTTGCTTGGCCTCTTTCTGCCTAATCTTGTAGATTTCCTTATCTTCATTGCTCTGGGTTTTTTTATAATTACAAAATGCTAGCTTTTTATTTTTAATGATTTGGGCCACTTCTGCTGAGTACCACAGTGGTCTCTTCCTTTTTTTGCTTTTACTGACAAGTCTAATGCAATTTTCTGTTGCCTTCAATAATGCACCTTTTAAGTAGTCCCATTTCTCCTGGACTCCATGTAATCCGTACCAGTCTGATAAGGACTCATTTATGACTAATTTCATTTTTGAAAAGTCTGTTTTTCTAAAATCTAAAACTTTTGTTTTTGTGTGGTGTGACTCTTTCACAGTTCTTATATTAAACCACACTGACTGGTGATCACTGGATCCCAAGGTTTTGCCTACAATGACATCATATACCGAATCCCCATTTGTGAATACCAGATCCAAAATGGCCTCCCTCCGGGTTGGCTCCTCAACCACTTGTTGCAGAGACAACCCCAGTAGGGAATTTAGAATATCTGTACTCCTGGTAGAACTTGCTATTTTGGTTTTCCAGTTTATATCTGGAAGATTGAAATCTCCCATAATGATAACTTCTCCTTTCATTGTCATTTTAGCTATTTCTTCAACTAGTAGATCATCTAGTTCTTTAACTTGACCAGGTGGTCTATATATCACACCTACACGAGTTACTGCATGATTAGCAAACTGCAACGTAACCCAAACTGACTCTATGTTGGCTTCACCAACTTGTATTAGGTTAGATTTAATGCTATCTTTCACATACAGGGCCACTCCTCCTCCTTTCTTGCCTTCTCTGTCTCTTCTGTATAAAGAGTACCCTGGTATGGTTATGTCCCAGTCATTTCTTTCATTAAACCATGTCTCCGTAACAGCCACTAAATCTACATTCTCAGATGCCATAATTGACCCAAGTTCATTGATTTTTTTACCTAAACTGCGAGCATTTGTAGACAGGACTCTGAGCTTATCATTTCTTAACCTCTGTGCTTCTGACCTGTTCTGGCATTGTTTCGGGGGGCAATTGGACTCTTGTAATTCCACTCTTTTGCCCCCCCTTCCTAGTTTAAATACTCTTTCGCAAATTCTTGGAGTTGTTCACTAAGTACATTTGTTCCTTTGAGAGAAAGATGCAAACCATCTTTTTTGTACAGTTCCTGTCTATTCCAAGTAGAGCTATCATGAGAAACAAAGCCAAATCCTTGCTCTTGACACCATTTACTAAGCCATATGTTGAACTCCTTTATGCGCCTCTGCCTATCATTCTGAACATTATGCACAGGCAGAACTTCAGAAAATGAAATGGTGGATGCAAAATCCTGTACGTCATTTCCAAGTGTGATAAAAGATTTTTTCACCTCTGACACTTCATTGCAAGCCAGGTCATTTGTCCCTAGATGGACAAGAACATCCACGTCCCCTTCCTGCTTTGCTTGCTTAACAATATTAATAATACGTCTTCTATCTCGTCTAGCAGTAGCACCAGGGAGACATCTCACAAGACCATTTTCTTTAAGCTCCACACTTCTTATGATTGAATCACCCAGCAACAGCTGCTTCCTTTGAGACTTCACTTTATCTTTTTTGTCCTTGGCTGCAGTCTTGCATACATTAGACATAGGAGTCGATGGTTTCTCACCCTCTGTGCTTGAGTCCATATCCATGTTGTCCTTACATTCTGAGAGTGCTGCAAATGAATTTTGGAGAACCACCGACTGTGGGACATGTCTTCTATCCACCCCTCTAAGTCTTCCTGAACCTACAGTAACCCATCTGCCATTTCTGGGGGTCCTCTGTGGCATTGAATATCGGTATCGGCCGAAATGGGCTGATACTTTTGTACATTTCATTTTTATCACTTGACAGGTACTCTTTTGAAGGGATCTGGGGTTTAAAAGACCCCAAACCCCTCCTCTGCACTTAAAAGCATTCAAAACGCCAAGCTTGGCTGTTTTGAATGCTGTAATTTTTTTTAAACTGGCGCCGAGTACCTGGAAGTGATGTCATTATGGCACCACTAGAAGCCGAACTGCTGTGTATGTCTCTCCATAGGACTCACCAAGGCGGCAGCATTGAGAGCCCCCGCAGATGCCCCATAGATCTTGGTGGCCTTGTTCATCAGATAGGGCGCCCTCTCCTGCAGGCAGCTGGACACCCCAACATTAAAAGACCGGACACAGTGACAGCCAAGTACAGCCCCGGAGGCATTACATCGAGGTAGCAGGAAATCAGAGCTCCGAAAAGTGCCTCCTGCCCTGCGCGTTAGGATCCCCTGAGTGATGTCACCCAGCGCTGGTCTGAAAGGAGAGAATTAGTTTTTACATGGAGACCTGATCATAGCTGAATGCGGCTTTGATTGGGTCTTCGGCTGGTTGTCCGGGTCTCCTGGTGGGACAGGAGACCCGGGCGAGCCGCGGAAGGTGGCGGAAACGTCCCCTCCCGCTCCTCGTAATGACAACCGAGCGGCTTCTCAGCCGGATCGGTTGTCATTACAAGACAGCCAACCGTCGGCTATGGACGCCGGTACCCGGGTGATGCCTCTAGCTGCAGGCATCACTCCAGTACAAGCAGTTTCCCGAAATATCGGCAATATCGGTAACCTTTGGGGCCGATTCTGATATATCGGGGAAAGTGCATATTAGCCCTCGATATATGGGCTTTGCCGATAATCGGTCGATCCCTAGTTCACATTGCACCGATATGTTTGTTTTTACACCCAGTCTATTACAGTGTGCACGTGTCTTCCTGCTTACAGAGTGTGCGTTTACAGAGATGGGGGATGGATCTGGTGAAATAAGTGACCAATCTGACCTGAGGTCCTAAACGAAATACTTTTGTGGCTTTCCCTTAAAGCCAAACTCTGGGCAACTAAAAAAAATGATCCCTTGCAGAGGGGCTGTGTCCACCCTGCGAGGGTAATCGCTCATTTTATCTAGGGCAGGAGGAGAAATAATCTTACTGGATCCCCCCAGCAGATGGGGCCTTGGCAGTGGACTGTCCTTTGAGGGTCATCATGTCCAATGCAGGGCTATGGATCCTTCTTTGGTCTTGATGATGTGAGGACAATAGACTGCTGGAGTCTGGGGGAGAAGAAACAACAGGGGGGAGCGGAGGATTTGGAGGATTGGATACATCTGTTTTTTTGTTCCCCTAGATCAAGGGTCTTCAAACTATGGCCCTCCAGCTGTTCAGGAACTACAATTCCCATCATGCCAAGTCATGTCTGTGAATGTCAGAGTTTTACACCGCCTTATGGGATGTGTAGTTCCGCAACAGCTGGAGGGCCGTAGTTTGAGGATCCCTGCCCTAGATCAACAAAAGCAATAACCCCTGCTGTGGGGCTGTGCCTGCACTGCAAGGGTTATTGCTTATTTAAATTTTTGGAGTTAGGCTTTAAACGGGACCAAAGCTTTCCCCTAACCTTTCCTTATTCAAACCATCGCCTCCACCATCCAATCACCTACTAAGCCAAGGAAAACTTTGTGATGCTTGCCAGATGTTCCTGCCTTTCCAATGCTTGCAGTCCAACAACACAGTGAAGGAGGGAGGATCACATGCTCTCCGCCAACAGGCATAGACTTAGGTCTACAACTGGCTGGTTAGGCAAAGCCAGCCAATCAGTAAAGCTTGGACCTACACTGTTCGAATTTCATTTGGTTCCTTAAAAACAGCCAAAATAATTTAGAAGCCAGCCATTTCAACCCGCTCCCACCTTATGTCCTTCAACTGAAAGATCGAAGGAGCTGAGTGGAAAATGGTCAGCAGTATCCAATAATTGTCCAGCAGAAAATTCACTTCAAGCATTGATGGAGGAATCCGATTATATTTTTTTCTTTCAGCTTGTATGGCCAGCCTAAACCTCAGTGGGTGGCCCTGTTGCCACCTTTCACCCAACATCCATCAATTTAAAAAATTGAAGGAGCTGGGGAACAAGAACAGCCAAACAGCGGCTGCAGTCAATCAGAAGCACATTCAATAGTCGCTTCAAGAGGTTTGCTACAGTATAGCACGGATGGAGGAATCGGAGTTTTTTTTTTTTGTTCAGCCTAAAGATATGCCCTCCTATTCTTGCTTATTGATGGTGACCTCCTGCCACAGCTCCAGGACCAGTAATGAAAGAAGCCTGGAGCTGAAGGATAGGATGGGGGGCCGGGAAGTGATATAAAGGATAAAGGGTGCATTTAGAGAGTTTAGGTCCATCGTAAAGTAAATCGGTCATGACTAAAATGAATGCAATTGTCGGTACTTCTATGTTTCCTTTGTGGGGGGTGTGCTGAAGACCTAAAGCCTGTTGTGCCACATCCCTAATAGAAATGCAAAAATTGGAGATTCCCCTGAATTGGGACTTTATAGGTACATAAGGTTAAAAGGATAGATGAATAGTTTGAATGAAAAAATGATAAATTTTATTAAATACAAATCTATGATTTGTATTTGTATTTAATAAAATTTATCATTTTTTCATTCAAACTATTCATCTATCCTTTTAACCTTATGTGCCTATAAAGTCCCAATTCAGGGGAATCTCCAATTTTTGCATGTTTCCTTTGTGCAGCAGCTCACTATAATAATTGCCATCACATTTTCTTGATTAGCGCAGAAAATCCCACCACTTCACATATGACTAAAATGAATACAAAAGTCGGCAACGGCTATCTTGTTACCTTGTTATTACATTGATCTTACAGCTTCACTCTTTTCTCTCCCGTTGTACTGTCACATACCCAATCCTTCCACATACACTCAATATTGAACTCACCGTGATGGTATCCTGATTCTCCCGCAGAACCTTTGTCAGCCTCGTTATGTCCTCCTCTCTTGCAATCATCTCCTCCTGTAAACGTTCAATTTCTGTATCTCTTTGGCGCTTGCTTTCAGCTAACTCCTCCCCTTCTTTCTGCAGAGAAAAGTGACAACGTCAGTGCAAGATAAATCAAGATTCATATCTAAAATAAAGGTTGCAGCTCTACAATAATGTGACAAAAAATATCAAAACATAATATTTAAAAAAAAAAATATGGAAAAAATATGAATAAAGTCCATATTTGAAAAACTGTGACGTTTTCAATTGTCTTTTAAACCACTTCAATACAGAGCAGTTACCCCCTTCCTGCCCAGGCCAATTTTCAGCTTTTAGGGCTGTTGCATTTTGAATGACTATTGCGTGGTCATGCAACACTGTACCTACACCAAATTTGTGTCATTTTGGTGGTATTTGATCACTGCAAGGTTTTTTTCTTTTTTGTTACACAAATAAAAAAAAAAGTTAAAAAAAAAAAAAAAAGTTTTGTTTAGGTTATGAAGTTTTGTAAATAGATATGTTTTTTCCTGCACTGATAAGGAATGATGAGGCTGCACTGACAGGCACTGATGAGGAGGCACTGATGGAGTGGCACTAATATGCAGCACTGATGGGCACTGATAGGTAGGTGGCACTGATGGGAAATGATGGGCACTGATTGGCAGCACTGGTTGGCACTAATGGGCACTGGTGGGCGGCACTGATAAATGGCAATGATGGGCACTGGTGGGCAGCACTGATAGATGGAAATAGTGGGCAGCACTGATGGGGAGGGCACCACTGGCAGGCTCTCTGAGCCTTGATTGCCATCCCTGGTGGCCATGGGGGGCATCCCTGGTGGCCATGGGTGGGCATCCCTGGTGGCTCTAGGGTCTGCACTGGTAATCAATGCTCCGATTACCAGCACAGACCCCTCCTCTCAGGAGAGCCGCAGAGCGTCTCTCCTCTACTCATGCCTGTCAGGCACGAACTGAGGAAAGCCGATCAACGGCTCTTATTATTTACCATTTGGACACAGCTGGTCACATGGTAAAGAGCCTACGTCAGTTTAGAGTGACACACCGCAGCACCGATCGCTGCTCTGCAGAGCGCATTATCCTTCATGACGTCAAAGGATGGCCGGTCAGGATGATGCAACCACCTTCCCGCCGTCAATTGCCTATAGGGTAGGCAGGAAGTGGTCAATCAAGTGTTGCCACAGTGATATCCTCCACCAATAATAGAAATGCAAACTCACCAGAACGATATGATGTCTATATTATAGGACAGCACAGGCGCTTGTGAATAAATATCCATCCTGGATATGATCTTGATAATCAGACTGAATACGTTACTTGCTCTCAGAACTGGTCAGCATATCGTTCTTGTGAGTTTGCATTTCCTTCTATTGGCGGAGGATATCACTGTGGTGACACTTGATTAAACAGACACTTGAAAACGTCACTATTTTTCAAATATGGACTTTATTCATATTTTTTCCATATTTATTTTGATATTTTTTATCACCCATTGTCACATTATTCTAGCGCTGCAACCTTTATTTTATATATTTTGTTGGCATTTATATATTCACACTGTTTACATGCTGCTTTTTGCTTGATTTAAGGCGCTGACGTATCGCTGTTTTGAACGTTTTTTTTTTTTTCTTCAAATATTTTATTTAATCAAATATGGATAAACCTGGAATATGGAAAAATGACATATAAAAAAGAAACAAAAAATAATGACAGTAATAAACAGAGATATGCCCAAAGCATATACGTATAGCATATGTAGCACCCTCCTAGTTAGGTAGGTGCTAGGTAAAGCATCTATTTGCTCCTGCTGCTTATCAGGGGAGCCTGATCCATTAGATTGCCTGTCACATGTTTCCAGGTGTGATTCACTGGGTCTGAGGGAGTGTCCCCACTGCATCCAATGAGGTAGCTTATTGGACAGAGGAGGAAACCTAGCCAGTGAAACATCATGTTTTATGGCAGTCCCTGTGGGAGGGCATTCTCGCAATGCATCCTGCGATTGACCATAAATACGGAGGGGACATGTGACAGGGCGTCTTTGGCGGGAAGCAAAGTCCCAGGAGGAGGTGGACGGCTGTCTCTCCTCCTGCAGTGTATGAGGAAGGTGGTCTTAGGCTGTCGGCCTAGTGAACCAGGTGTGGAGCTGAGCTGCAGAGGATCCGATGTAACTGACGGTGGAGCTGCTAGCAGAGTCTTTTGGGAAAAACAGTGTCCGTGAGTACTGAAGGACTTGCCAAAGGGTCTGGCCCAGGAAGGGGGACCACTCCAGTGAAGTCAGGGGATTAAGGGGCTAGCGCACACGGAGAGTATTACAGTTAAGGGGGTGCCATGTAGAACGCCCTGAAGAATAGGAACAAAAGGGGGTGCCAGGTAGGGCCCTGAAGAGTGTTCTGCAATACAGTACAGCTTATCTAGAGTGGTTAATTTATTACTACTACATCGCTATTGACAAGGTGAAGCAGCGGCCTTGCCGTACTCCAGTACAGTTAAACAGTTGCCCCTCCCTCCTTACAAGTCATAGCCCTCTCCACCTATTGAAGGGTCTAATTACTGTCTGTGCTGGTCCAGCTCCTCCTCTCATCACCTCCCCTACAAGACCTATTGCGTAACAGCCGGGAGAGGAGTGACAGAGAATAGTACAGAGTGTCACCTTAGTAAAAGCTTTGAATCGGCTGGGGCTGCTGACATCACATCCAAGATGTTAGCGCTCCGTAGCAATCTCAGGGATTTTGGATGTCTACACAAGGAAGGTTTTTACAGGTAAACACCATGCATTGTTAAAATGGCCATATAAATCGTATGGGATGATTTTATTGAAATAAATGGTCTGGCAACAGGTTCTCCTTGAGCGTTTTGCCTCAATCATCTTCAATTCAATACATTAGAGGCACAAGTCTTACAAATCAATCACAAATGGAGTCACATAATGTCACTGAGGGTCACCTTTATCTGCTCTTCCCTCGCTCTCAACTTCTCCACAAAATCTGTGATGAGGTCTCCATTTGGATCACAGGCCACGGGCAACGTCAACAGCATGGTCAGACAGTCCTGAAGGCAAAAAGTTAGTTAGTATTGTCTAATTATGTTATTTTCCTAAACACTCGCTAAAGTCCTAAGGCCACCAACCACTCACACTTACCTCCAAGAGATCTTCCTTAAACTTCAGAGTTTTGACGAGCTCCCGCACCAAATCCTGATGTTCTGATAAGTAGTCCTAAAAGGCCAACAAAAAAAAATATACTGTATTATAACTGTAAAAAAAAAATATAAAGGATCTAGTGAACCTCTCTGGAAATATACCTTGGGAGGTGCCACTGCCAACATGTCTTTAAAGGAACAAGCTCCTTGGCCTTCATGCTCATCCTTGTGTTGCTACTTTGTGAGTCACTAGCTGAAAATTAGTATTTGACAGCGAATTCTGAGCCCTGACCTGCATATTGTTTCTGCGTCAGTAATGGATAGATCAGGGGCGTGGCCTGGAGCGGCATGCAGTAGGACACAAGTGAGAAGAGCTCCGCCGGCCATTAATCCTAAACCCCGATATCCTGCACTCCTCCACCCTGCACAGCCTCCCACGTACCTCCGGACGGTCCCCGGGCACCCCGCAGCATGTCGCCGCCCAAGAAATCGGCAGATGTGACCGCCAAACTCAACAAATTCCGCCGCCTGGATAAGGAACTACAGGCCCAAGATGGCGCCGCAGCGGGAGCGGAGGTAAGCTCGGCGGGAGCCGAGACAGCCCGAGTCCTAGAAGAAATCTCCCAGTGCCAGGCAACCCTCACCTCCAAGATAGAGGAGGTCAAAATAGACATTTCCTTGGTCCGGCAGGACCTCCAGAAGGTGAGGGAAAGGGTCACAGAGGCAGAGCAGAGGATCAGTGGGGTTGAAGACTCCCTCCCCCCCTTGCAACACCTATCTGACAATCTCCAGCTTCAAGTCACGCAGCTCCTATTAAAGCAGGATGATATGGAGAATAGGCTGCGGAGATGCAACATCAGATTGATAGGCCTGCCTGAGGGAGCTGAGGGATCCCACATCCATCTGATTTTTTGGAACGCTTGCTCACTGACACTTATGGACGTGAGGCCTTCTCCCCCACTTTTGTGGTGGAGCGGGCTCACCGCCTTTCAGGCCGACCACCGCCTCAAGGTGCACCCCCCCGCACTTTTATAGCCAAACTCCTTAACTTCAGGGACAGGGACACCGTTCTCAGGCTCACCAGGGAGAAAGGTAACATCCCTTTTGGCAATGGGCGACTTGCCGTCTTCCCTGACTTCTCAGCAGAGGTCCAGAAGAAGCGCAAAACCTTTCTCGAGGCTAAACGCAGACTCCGGGTCAAGCATATTAAATACGCCATGCTGTATCCTGCCCGCCTTCGCGTAGAAGGTGAAGTAATGGATAGATCAGCTTATCTCAACCAGGGTTCCGTGCAAACCTAGGGTTCCTTAAGAGGTTGCTAGGGGTTTCTTGGACAATTAAGCAATTTTTGCTTCTCAGATATGTGACCAAAAGATCCAATGATCCTTTTAGTCATC
This sequence comes from Pelophylax lessonae, assembly GCF_965119305.1. Taxonomy (NCBI): domain Eukaryota; kingdom Metazoa; phylum Chordata; class Amphibia; order Anura; family Ranidae; genus Pelophylax; species Pelophylax lessonae. Next base: position 63,104,355 of record NC_138774.1, read on the forward strand.
TGTATAGAGGACATTCTTCCCATTGACCACCAATATAAGAGTTAAAGATATAGTAATTATTTGCAGAGGTTCAGAGCTGAAAGTCATTTCAAGGGTTACCCCAGGTTAGAAAGTTTGAGGGTTCCTTAAGCAATAAACAATTTCTGCCTCTCAGATAAGTTCCGACTGACACCATTTATCTTTTTAGCTATCTGTAAGGGGGTAATTCTTCCCACTGACCATCACCCTAATGTATCATGAATCTTTGATATAGTCATTCATTTTTATTAGGGTTCCCTGAGACTGAAAAGTTATTTCAAGGGATCCTCTGTGTTGAAAAGGTTGAGTGTCCCCCCTCACCCCCTCCAAGATGAAATTGGGCGTTAAGGTGAAAAGCATTTTTTTCAGAAGTTCTTTAAAGCCTTGTACACACTATCATTTTTTTTCTGGCCCTTGTGTATGGCCCTTTAGAGAAAAAACTGAAGAGCTTGGGAAGAGCTCATTGTACTAGCAATACGATGTTAGTACAGCAATCTCCCCCACTGAGCTATTGTGCACCCCCCCCCCCCCCCACCAGAACACACCAGTCAACGCTCTCAGCCATTGACTAAGAGCACGGATCAGATGCTGATCGGTAGACCTTTTTAGGTCATGCCCCTTTGACAGAAGCTGGATGTTCAGCCAGCTTCTGTTGGATCAGCTGCCGTATGAACGGCCGAATGTCGACCGGTTTAGATTGAACAGACTGATACCGCCTGATATTTGGACCATGTGTACAGCCCTTTAGTTTGAGATCTGTTCCAGGTCATGCACACTCGAAGCCTTGAAGGTCTTGTATAGCAAAGATTTGTGTTCTGACAAAATCACAGTCTCCTGCAGATGCATAATCTTAGCCAGAGTTGTAATGTTATGATGTCTGTCACATTTTTTTTTACCGCTTTCAGGTCTGTCATCCTGCTGTTGGTACTGTTGTCTGATGGAACACCTTAACAGTCGTCCACCCAAAAGTGATATTTTAGTTATAGGTGGGCAAAGTCAGCCCCTGGCTTCTTACATGGCCCTGACACTCCATCAACGAGATCTCCATAACTCCAGGTTCTTCTTTTGTCCACCTGGGAGATTTGGGTCTTTCTGCCCACCTTTCAGTATTCCAGCTCTTCCAGTTTCATTCTTCATAGCATAAAATAAATATCCAGCTGGGAGTGTGACCTTTATAAGAGGATCAGCAGATGGGAACTCAACACAGAGGTGTCACATGAGACCGAAATGTCCCCGAGACGTCAGGTGTTTTGAGTCTCCAGCATTGCAAACCCTGAAATATCAGTTTTCGAAGGACTGATCCTTTAAATCATGGCCAAGACTGACCAGGTCTGGTCATATAGCCCAAGACATGTCCTGTTATTGTCTAACTGCTACTATGTCAAAGCATACAGGTATAGTTTTATGGAAAATGTTTGAGAAGTTTGACATTGATTAGTAGGCGATTACTCATCTAGGCACACCAACGTGTAACAAATGACTGGTGATTAAATTTTAAAAGAGCAAGTGTCATGATTAGTAAAAAAAAAAAAAAAAAAAAAAAAAAAAAACATCCTGTAAAATGGATTGTAGATGCTCCGCTTGGTTCCACTTTACCACCGGAGGATTTTGCTGTCTTACGTCCAGGCCACTTTTTGCGATTCGGCACTGTGCGAATTTAACTGACAATTGCGCGGTCGTGCGACGCCGTACCCAAACAAAATTTACATCCTTTTTTTCCCCACAAACAGAGCTTTCTTGATCACCTGTGCGATTTTTACTTTTTGCGCTATAAACAAAAAAAGAGCGTAAATTTTGAAAAAATAACAATATTTTTCACATTTTTTTTATATGAAATTCTCCCCAAAAAAAATGTAAAAATCTAAATTTTTTTTAATTTTTGGCCAATTTGTTTTCTGCTACCTATGTTTGGTAAAAAAAAAAAAACACAATAAGCGTATTTTGATTGGTTTGCGCAAAAGTTATTGCGTTTACTAACCAAGGGAAAGATTTCTGTCATTTTTGGTGTTTTTTTTTTTAACGAGTAATGGCAGCGATCTGCGATTTTTTTTTTGCGGGACTGCGACATTGCGGCGGACAGATCGGACCCTTGACTGACATTTTTGACACTTTTGGGGGTACCAGTGACATTACTGCAGTAATCAGTGCTATACATATGCACTGTTAAGGGGTTAATTTTTATTGGAGAGGGAGGGGTTAATGTATGCCTGGTGCTTACTAACGTGTGGGGGGGAGGTGACTGAGTGACACAGGGACAGATTGCAGGTTCAGCTATGCTGAACCCTGCAATTTGACCCTGCCTGTCACTTAGGAGATCCGCCCGCTTGTGTTTACACAAGCAGGCGGATCTCCACACTAGACCCCCAAGCGTTCGCCGCTGCTCTTCCCCTGGCCCGACTCCCGCTGTGACTGAATACAGCGGGAGCGCCCGCCGAGAAAGGGGAGTGTCTGGCGACATAGGTCTACGTCGCCAGACGATAATGAGCCACTTTGCCGCAGTAGAGCTCTAGTGAGCAGTCGGCAAGTGGTTAAAAGGTATCATCAACTCAAGCTACAACAGAGCTGAAAGACTTTAGCGTGCTTCAGCCTTTTTTAATATCATAAGGGTTTCCTTTCATCATCCAACTTCTGAAGTCCTGCTAAACTTTGTGGTCATCCATGGGCCCTGTGCTTTTGGATGATGGTGGTATTCTAGGAATAATATTTTTTTTTAGGCCCAACATGACCCTAAAGCGATAATAAAACAAAACTCCCTGCATATAAAGTGCGATGGTCCGGTGGAGTTCCTTGTGTAGATCCTCTGCACGGTATCGGTCAGGGACACACCGCCTTGCTGCCCTCCCTGTTAAGACTGGGAAGCCCCAGTAGCACTTTATGAAGAATCACACAAAAGAGGTCACACCAGTCTAGTGCATTAACACTCCTCTGTCTCTTCATATCAGCATGTTCCTGGTTAGCACTGCAGCAAAACTGATTGGCTCCTTATGCTGCTTCTCACTCTTCCTGTCTGGGTTTTGCTGTACATGGACTTTCATAGGCTGATATTCTACAGACATTCTACAGTTCAAAAGTGGCCTGTCTTTCCATCTATTAAATCATCTGCCCTCGTTGTTATAACTTTGGACAGTAAACATTTATTTTCTGCCAGTAAGGGCTCTTTCACACGGTCCGCATTCCGTTGCGGACCGTGCTCCGCTCAGCGGGGATCGATCCGCCGATCCCCGCTGAGCCGGCGGATGACAGCTCCGTCTCTGCACTGGGTGCGGAGAGGGAGGTGTCAGAGCCCCGCTGCTCTCTATGGGGAATCGGATGAGAGCGGACCGCCTGTCCGATCCCATCCGATCCGATCCCCAGGACGGATGGAAAATAGGGTTTCCATCCGTCCGGATTTCACGGACAGGATCGGATGCGGATGGCAGCGGGTGTCAGCGGACATGTCACCGCTGATATCCGCTGCTCCATAGGGCTGAATGGGTCATCCGATCAGATCCGCCTAAAAAACTGACAGGCGGATCTGATCGGACCGCCCGTGTGAAAGAGCCCTAAAGAACATACAGTGCAACGCTTCACTTTTTCCACATTTTGTTATGTTACAGCCTTATTCCAAAATAGATTAAATTCATTATTTTCCTCAAAATTCTACAAACAATACCCCATAATGACAACGTGAAAGAAGTTTGTTTGAAATCTTTGCAAATGTATTAAAAATAAAAAATGAAAACAATCCCATGTACATAAGTCTTTGCTCAAGACTTTGTTGAAGCACCTTTGGCACCAATTACAGCCTCTTATCTTTTTGAGTATGATGCTACAAGCTTGGTACACCTACTTTTGGGCAGTTTCTCCCATTCCTCTATGCAGGGTGGCTCAAACCCCATCTGGTTGGATGGAGGGTATGGTGCACAGCCATTTTCCAACCTCTCCAGAGTGGTTTAATTGGGTTCAAGTCTAGGCTCTGGCTGGGCCACTCAAGGACCTTCACAGAGTTGTCCCTTAGCCACTCCTTTGTTATCTTGGCTGTGTGCTTAGGGTCGTTGTCCTGTTGGAAGATGAACCTTCGCCCCTCAGTCTGAGGTCCAGAGAGCTCTGGAACAGGTTTTAATCAAGGATGTCTCTGTACATTGCTGCATTCATCTTTCCCTCCATCCTGACTAGTCTCCCAGTTCCTGCTGCTGAAAAATCTCCCCACCGCAGGATGCTGCCACCACCATGCTTCACTGTATGGAAGGTATTGGCCAGGTGATGAGTGGTGCCTGGTTTCCAGACATGACGCTTGCTATTGAGGCCAAAGAGTTCAATCAGATCAAAGAATTTTGTTTCTCATAGTCTGAGAAGCCTTCAGGTGCCTTTTGGCAAACTTCAGGTGGGATGTCATGTGCCTTTTCTTGAGGAGTGGCTTCCGCCTGGCCACTCTACTATACAGGCCTGATTGGTGGAGTGCTGCAGAGATGGTTGTTCTTCTATAAAGTTCTCCTCTCTCCACAGAAAAACACTGGAGCTCTGTCAGAGTGACCATTGGGTACTTGGTCACCTCCCTCACTAGGACCCCAATTGCTCTGTTTGGCTGGGCAACCCGCTCTAGAAAGAGTCCTGGTGATGCCAAACTACTTCCATTTATGGATGATGGAGGCCACTGTGCTCATTGGGACGTTCATCGCTGCAGACATTTTTCTGTACCCTTCCCCAGATCTGTGCCTCAAAATAATCCTGTCTCTGAGATCTACAGACAATTCCTTGGACTTCATGGCTTGGTTTGTGCTCTAACCTGCACTGTTAACTGTGGCACCTTATATATTCAGGAGTGTGCATTTCCAAATCATGTCTAATCAACTGAATTTACCACAGTTGGACTCCAATTAAGTTGTAGAAACATTTTAGGAATGATTAGTGGAAACAGGAAGCACATTCACAGCAAAGGCTGTGAATACTTATGTACATGGGATTTTTTTTTTCCATTTTTATAAAATTTTCAAAGATTTCAAACAAACTTCTTTCACATTGTCATTATGGGGTATGGTTTGTAGGATTCTGAGCAAAATAAATAATTTAATCCATTCTGGAATAAGGCTGTAACATAACAAAAATGTGGAAAAAAAGTGAAGCGCTGTGAATACTTTCTGGGTGTGCTGTATACAGCCCACTTCTTTCTTGTCTGGTAATTGCCTAGACTAATGACATCATGCACAGCTCTCTCTCTCACTCTCATGAGAGTTTGCCAGCAAGGGTAAGTCAAGGGTAAGCAAGGGTAAGTCATAGGAGAGCCAAGGAGAACTGCAGAGCTGGAGGGGGCTGGATGAGGGCAGAGATAACAGCAGACTATGGCGCCAGTGTGTGTGTGTGTGTGTGTAAGTATATATACATACACACATACATTTACATACATACACACACCGTATATACTCGAGTATAAGCCGAGTTTTTCAGCACATTTTTTTGTGCCGAAAACATCCCCCTCGGCTTATATTCGAGTAAAAAAAAAAAAAAAAAAAAATGTTCCCGGCCGGCCCGCCCGCCCAACGTGTTCCGAGGCCCCTTAGATTTTAAAATGGCGCCGCCCGGTGCCAACATGTCACCGCTCATGCGGCGCTGCCGCTCGGGAAAGGCTGTACACGTTCGGCTATTCCTGTGAATAGCCAAACGTATACGAGCTTTCCCGGGCGGCAGCGCATGCGCAATGACGTGTTGGAGCCGGGCGGCACCATTTTTAAATCTAAGGGGCCTCAGGAACAGGTGAGACTCCTCCACAGCCGCACTGCCTGCCGTTATGCGGGGGCTGCGGGCATACTACAAGAGACGCAGTGCTGCGGGCATGGTACACCTGTACCATGCCCGCAGCACTGCATCTCCTGTAGTATGCCCGCCCCGCAGCCCTGCATTCTCCTGTACTATGCCCGCAGCCCTGCATTCTCCTGTACAATGCCCACAGCCCTGCATTCTCTCGTACAATGCCCACAGCCCTGCATTCTCCTGTACCATGCCCGTAGCCCTGCATTTTCCTGTACCATGCCCGCAGCCCTGCATTTTCCGGTACCATGCCCGCAGCCCTGCATTTTCCGGTACCATGCCCGCAGCCCTGCATTTTCCGGTACCATGCCCGCAGCCCTGCATTTTCCGGTACCATGCCCGTAGCCCTGCATTTTCCTGTACCATGTCCGCAGCCCTGCATTTTCCTGTACCATGCCGGCAGCCCTGCATTCTCCTGTACCATGCCCGCAGCCCTGCATTCTCCTGTACCATGCCCGCAGCCCTGCATTCTCCTGTACCATGCCCGCAGCCCTGCATTCTCCTGTACCATGCCCGCAGCCCTGCATTCTCCTGTACCATGCCCGCAGCCCTGCATTCTCCTGTACCATGCCCGCAGCCCTGCATTCTCCTGTACCATGCCCGCAGCCCTGCATTCTCCTGTACCTTGCCCACAGCCCTGCATTCTCCTGTACCATGCCCGCAGCCCTGCATTCTCCTGTACCATGCCCGCAGCCCTGCATTCTCCTGTACCATGCCCGCAGCCCTGCATTCTCCTGTACCATGCCCGCAGCCCTGCATTCTCCTGTACCATGCCCGCAGCCCTGCATTCTCCTGTACCATGCCCGCAGCCCTGTATGCTCTTGTACCTTGCCCACAGCCCTGCATCTCCTGTACCATGCCCGCAGCCCTGCATTCTCCTGTACCATGCCCGCAGCCCTGCATTCTCCTGTACCATGCCCGCAGCCCTGCATTCTCCTGTACCATGCCCGCAGCCCTGCATTCTCCTGTACCATGCCCGCAGCCCTGCATTCTCCTGTACCATGCCCGCAGCCCTGCATTCTCCTGTACCATGCCCACAGCCCTGCATTCTCCTGTACCATGCCCGCAGCCCCTGATTTGGGTCTCGTGGTGGTCCAGTAGCTGCTGCATTTCCCACTCTAGGCTTATACTCGAGTCAATCATTTTTCCTATTTTTTTGTGGTAAGATTAGGGGCCTGGGATTATATTCGGGTCGGTTTATACTCAAGTATATACTATATATATATATATATATATATATAAATAATTTAGTGTGTCGTTGTAAATCCAGGAAGTGAACGGTCAGCAGTTTACAAAGACGCTATAGAAGCTTTACATGTTATTGCTTTGTTCAATAAAGCAGTGCAGAGCCCCAGGCTGTACAAGTCAAATGTTCATATTCATTGGCATGTGTCCCAAGTGGAACACCCATCCACTTATATAAAACACATCTTTCAGGTATGTCAACCTTTTGTTTCACCTGCAAGGTTCATGAGTCATGGTGTACGAGATCATTGTTGGACTAGATTAATGAAGGAAGGTCATCAACTTGTTAATGATACAGACAGTAAATACGTATAGAGGTAAATAATAATTACATGTATACTAAAGTGCAGCAAGCTAAAGCAATTAAGCAAAATGTATATAATTGTAGCATCCAGGGTGTGCATGCACATTATCTCCTTACACAGATACAGAATGAAATTGAAAAAAAAAAAAAAAAACAACCTTTTCCAATACTTAGTAAAATTATTACTTTAGTAGATTCTTTGTTGTAACTGGTCATTACCTGGTGACTGGAAAGTGTTCCACCACTTTGAGCAGCCTTTAGCTGGGTCTGAAGCCATTTCAAGGTGTCCCGGATACGATGGAAGCCAGAGACTTGTGTTCTGCATGCCTGAAAGAGAAAGCCAGGGTCAGTCATCCCAAAGTTGATATTTCCTTTACAGTACATTTGCTATCTGGATGACCAGTTATCCGGATATGCAGTTCACAAGAAGGATATTGGGGAACTGGAGAAAGTGCAGAAAAGGGCAACCAAACCGATACGAGGCCTGGTGGAGCTCAGCTATGAGGAACGATTAGAGGAAATGAATTTTTTCTCACTTGGGAAGAGGATTTTAAGGGGGGGGGGGGGGATATAATCACCATGTACAAAAACATGTACAGTGGTCCATTTAGTGAACTTGGTGGTGAGTTATTCGCTTTAAGGTCTTTCAAGAGGACAAGGGAGCACTCTTTATGTCTGGAGGAAAAGAGAGATTTAACCTCAAAATATGGAAAGGCTTCTTCACAGTAAGAGCTGTGAAAACGTAAAATAAACTCTCTTAAGAGCTGGTTCTGTCCAGCTCAGTAGATTGCTTTAAAAAATGACTGGATGCTTTCCTAGATACACAAACTATAACTGGAAAAATAAAAAGTGCATTTTATATATAAACTATATAGATCGGACAAGCGGGACATATGAGGAGGAAAGAGGGACAGAGGGAAATTGTTCCAGATCAGGGACAGTTGGTAGCTATTCTCATACTAGCAAGTTTAAGGCCTACACTGCTCCATAAGTCTTTCTCCAGCAAGCTTTAGGCCTACACTGTTCCATAAGCCTTTCTCCAGCACGTTTTTAGGCCTACACTGCTCCATAAGCCTTTCTCCAGCACGTTTTTAGGCCTACACTGCTCCATAAGCCTTTCTCCAGCACATTTTAGGGATACACTGCTCCATAAGCCTTTCTCCAGCACATTTTAGGCCTACACTGCTCCATAAGCCTTTCTCCAGCACGTTTTTAGGCCTACACTGCTCCATAAGCCTTTCTCCAGCACGTTTTTAGGCCTACACTGCTCCATAAGCCTTTCTCCAGCACGTTTTTAGGCCTACACTGCTCCATAAGCCTTTCTCCAGCACGTTTTTAGGCCTACACTGCTCCATAAGCCTTTCTCCAGCACGTTTTTAGGCCTACACTGCTCCATAAGCCTTTCTCCAGCATGTTTTTAGGCCTACACTGCTCCATAAGCCTTTCCCCAGCATGTTTTAGGCCTACACTGCTCCATAAGCCTTTCTCCAGCACGTTTTAGGCCTACACTGCTCCATAAAGCATTTCTCCAGCATGTTTTAGGCCTACACTGCTCCATAAGCCTTTCTCCAGCACGTTTTTAGGCCTACACTGCTCCATAAGCCTTTCTCCAGCACGTTTTAAAACAACATTGCTCTATAAGCCTCTTTTTACCAAGTTTTTAGCCTTAATCAGTCTGCCCTAGACAGGTTTTAGATTGGAGAGTTTTAAGCCTAAACTGCTCCATATGCCTTTTCCCTGCAGGATTTAGGACTATACTGTTCCATATGCCTCTCTATGGCAAGTTTTATGACTATACTTCTCCAAGAGCTTTTTTTGCTGGTAAGAGTTAAGCCTACACTGCTCCGTATGCTCAGCACGTTTTAGGCCTACACAGTTCCATATATTTCTGCCCAGCAAGTTTTAGGACTATACTGCTCCAAAAGCTTTTTTTTTTTTACCCACACTGCTTGATATACCTCTCCCCAGGAATGTTTCTGACTTTAATTAGTCCATATTACTCTCTAGCTAGTTTTAGGACTATACTGCATTAAAAGCCTCTCTAGTAAGTTTGAGGCTTACAAGGTTTCATAAGCCTCCCCTTGACATGTTTTAGGCCTACACTGCTCTAAGCTTTGCACCAGCCAATTTAGGCCTGCACTGCTCTATATGCCCCTCTCCAGTATATTTTTTGAACTATACTGCTCCATATGCCCCCCCAACCAGCAAGTTTTAGGTCTATACCAGCCCACAAACCACCCCTTGACAGGTTTTAGGCCTACACTTCCCTATAGGTCTCAATTTGAAGTTTCAAAGGTGGACTATGGACACCGGTAGCCATTTTAAAACAAGGCAGCCAAAATCCCATCCACATCCACACATGCTGCTGGCAAATATTTGAAGGGCCACGAGAAATGATCCTTTGCAGCTTATGGCAACAAAGACTGACTTCACACAAAATGCCAAAGTTTGGAAAAATAGGTGTACGGACAGTCATTTTTATGTCATATTTTGAACACAAGCAGGGCCATCTTACCGAATGGGCCCGTTGGGCAGTTGCCCAAGGGCCATACTTGCCCGGGAAGCCCCACCTGCCCAGCGACCCAGCCCCAACCAAGCATTAGTCCAGATTCCCGTGTGCATCCTGCCGCCGAACCTAGCAGGTGGCAAGCGCCTGTCGGCCCTGCGCTGCTGTCAGGCCGTGGAGGGGAAGCCCACCTCCACGGGAGCAGGCGCACACAGGACAGTCGAGTCCGACTCCCGACCGTGTGTGTGTTCACCTTACCCAGCCGCCGAACTTGGAAGCAGTCATTAGCCTGGCACTGCTGTACCAAGAAATATCGCTTTATCGATACATTTCATTTTTATTCTCGTGGGTGATTGTGTAGGCAGGGCCCCAGGGCACTGCATTGCCCGGGGCCCTTTAATGCTCTTAAGATGGCACTGAACACAAGTCCTGGAAAGTTCAGTTAGTGAAGCTGATCATTATTTGGCAGCACAAGTCACGCTCTATAAAAAAAATCAACACAATCACATGATTTAAACCAGATAACAGAAAGTCAAATGATAGCAGTTCCAGGGACAAAGCTCATTCAAAGCCCATCTATCAAGCACGCTGCTATGTGCTGTGTTTTTTTTATTTGCTAATGCCATTCTTAAGGATTAAGCAAATCCCAGAAGTGTAGTTTAACACATGCCATAATCTTCTCATGGCACAGAGACGCTCCTCAGAGAGCAGGAAAGTGCATTAAACAACCTGCCTCCATCCGCTCAGATATTATCTCGGGGTCTTACAGAGCCCATGGGCATCGGAGCGCAAACCATAAAAGAGATACATGGTTTACGCAGAAAATTAAACTGTACTATGAATGACTAATAATGTAGACAAATACCCTAAACCATTGCAACAATACTCTATTGTATTTTTTACAGCAGGGGCCGGAAACCTTTTCCACATTACGCGTCAATATACAACCATTAGACAATCGGCGTGCCTGTGAACAATAGCGCACCGTAGCTGAATAGTTGTATTGCGAAAAGTTATTACTATATTACCAGCTTCAGTGTGATCCCTGGCCCTGTCTTTCATGGCTTAGCTGTACTCTGCCTAGCTTGTAGGATGTTAATTAAAGCTGCGCACGTTTCTAAATTATCTGTTGTAATTCTGCTTTGAGACGGACTTAAAGAGGAGCTCCAGCCTTTTTTTGTTTATTCAAAGTCAGCAGCTCCAAAAACTGTAGCTGCTGACTTATAAGAAACAAACACCTGTCCCTGGATCCAGGGATGTGCTCACCCGATCCATCCCTACCCACCCGTCTGTTCCTGTCACTGGCATCTCAACTGTGGGCACCCAGCTGTGACAGCTTAAGGATTCATAGCAGGTGCCCATTGCTCATGCGCGAGCCACGTTGTGCATTGTGAATGGTCTCGCAGCCTTCTGGGACCTGTGATGTGTCCCAGATGACTGCCGGGAGGGAGGGGGAGAGGAGAACATACGGTTGAAATGCCTAGGAGATTACAGCAGAAGTGAGAGCTGGTAACAGTCAGAACCAGGTACCCACTCCCCACTACCCCCCCCCCCCTCAAAAAAAGTGCCATTTGGGCAAGAGGAGTTTCCCCTTTTTGGTGGATTTCTGCTTTAAAGCAGTTGTAAACCGTGGCTGGTTTAAAAAAGAAAAAAAAAAAAACACCTGTAAAACAATGACATATTGTGCTAGTATGCATTGCACACTAGCACGTAATGAAATACTTACCTTAGAATGAAGCCCTCCAGCACCGCGCTGTCACCACTGAGAGGGCTGACATCTTCCCTGGGTCTTTTTTCCGGGTTCGCGCGCTCTGACTGTGTGATTGGCCAAAGCCGTGATGACGTCACTCCCGCGTGCCCTCGGTTCCGGCATGAAGCTCTGAAATGCTTTCAAGGTATGTTGGACCTTCAGAGCGCATGCGTCGGTGAGGTCATGGACTGCACCCAGGGTGAATAGCTCCTAGGTGGTGCTCGTTTAGGAAATATTTATTTTACCTACAGGTAAGCCTTATTATAGGCTTACTTGTAGGTAAAAAGCACAAAGCGGACTGCACTAACACTTTCAGGCCTCACTTGACATGGGCATACCAATCCGTACACCGGTGCAAGAGGCCATCTTCACCTCCGCAGGATGCAAGGTGTTCCTTGCAGGCAGCCTGTTCAAATAAAGACACAGCTGCACAAATCTCCAAGCACATCCTGGATTATACCTCCTTGCGGGTCTGATGTACAGATCAGGATGAAGTTTTGCATGGGTGTACGGATCGGAAAAAATGATTCATAACACTGTCTTCAGGTGTGAAAAAAAAAAAAATAATCTTTTCCCAACTACTATAACCTTTTGATTTCTCTTTTGGCTTAAGAATGACAAGCCTCCACCTCTCCAAGGTCCTCCCAAATTGCCACAGTGTGCTTGGTTAGAATATATGTAGCTCTGACACTTCCTTAGATCAGGGCTTCCCAAACTTTTTGGGCCGAGACCCACTTCTGAATACAGTTATTTTTCAGGACCCACTTGATGTAATTGAATATTGTAAAGCGCTACAGAATTTGTTGGCGCTATATAAATGCAAATAATAATAATAATAATAATAATAATGCATATTTTAAAATATTAATTTTACTACTTTTCAATTTATTATTGAATACACTTGCCAGATGTTCTAAGTAAAGGGTCAGAAACCTGTGCCATGTGTGGCATATAAGCAGAGTTATAAGTAATCAGCACCCTTATAGACAGTATAAGGCAGGCAGAGGACAGAAATTAACCACCCCAGGACAGTGATCAGCAGGCTATATGGCACTCACCCTCCTTCCTCTCCCAGCGGTCCACAGTGAAGGTGAAGCCCCTGTTTGCCCTCTCCAGGGCCCAGCACACCTCACCCAGAGTCACCATGATGAGGAGCTCTATGCTGGTCTTGGTGTCCTGGCTCTTCTCCTTCAGATCCTCTACTGGGGTCACAGAAGCTGCCACAAACTCCTGACACCACCAGGCCACCTGGTCCTCCTATGAAACACCCTATGAAACCGAGGCTGCTGTCTCTGCCCGCTATAGCTGAGAGAATCCCGCCGCCAGTCTAGCCACCACCGCTGCTGCCAGCAGGACAGAGGAGCTGGCTCTGCACCCCATGAACATATCCTACATAAAAGCCCACATACGTACTCACTGATGCAAGTATCCTCCTCGCGGGAAATGCAGACCAGCCTCCGTAAACTGTGTGGGCGGGGTCCTGAATCCATCGCGATTTGACTACTCTGGCTCTCTGTAATTTGCGTGGCCACAGTTTGGGAACTCCTGCCTTAGACAATACTTCTCCTCCACATCTCTCACTAGAGGAGCCACGGATTTCGAGTCATTACTTTCCCAATCCTCCAGGCCTGATCATCCCCTCTACTAGATATACCGAATCTTACTAAGGAAATCTTATCCACACCCGTCCTTATTTATGTCTAAATGGGAACAGGATCTGAATGTACCAGCAGATCTTGAGCAGTCTAAAATATTGGCATGATCTTACAAACCCTCAGCATCTTCGGTTACCCAAGAATGTAATTACTGCATACTTTACAGTCTCCTGGCACCATGCTACAGATCTGGGGCACTTGCCCACGCATTATTCCTTTTTGGTACAAAATTCTACAACTATTCACTGATTAAGTGGGCAACACATAACCAACACATAACCAAACCTACGCCAACATACGGTGTTGTCTTTGTTGCCTGGCTCCTTCAAACAGATTAAAAAAAAAAGACTGAAAGGCATTTTTTAACCAGGGCTTGATCTAACCCACCTACCTTGGCTGCTTGGGCTTGAACCAGATTGATTATTTTAAAAAGTATACTAAAACCCAAAAATGTGTGGGACTTTAACCTCCTTGGGTGTAATCGACAGACGTATAACAGTAAAACCTTGGATTGAGAGTAACTTGGTTTTTAGAGCATTTTGCAAGCAAAAATGTTGACTTGATAAACAAGCGATGTCTTGATATACAAGTAGCATCACATCACAACTGAGTATAAAAAGAGAAGAGATGTGCTTCTAAGTGAAGCAATATGGATACATTTAATGAAGGTACAACATTTAGCAACTCACATGGTTGATGATTAAAACCGGCGGCATATCTAAGTATGCAGGCAGCCGGGGTAAAGCTGGCCACACAGACAAGCCTCCGCAACACCATCATTGTCATCCCTTCCACCCTGCGCGATGCGAGCGTTTCAAACCTCGCTTTCAGAATGCTCTACTGCAGGGTACTCTTCCCGGTCATGAATGCAGACTGACGACGGTGAGGAGGATGGTCTATGTGGACAGCTTTACTCCGGATGCCTGCATACTTAGATGTGCCTCTTTAAATCATCAATAATGTGAGTTGCTAAATGTTGAACCTTCATTTAGCCCAGGTTCCGTTTTTAAATTGTGCGAGCTCAGCTTCAAGCCGGCATTTCAGTCCGACTTCAAGGGTGATTTCACAGACATCTGTGTGGGTTCCTGCACAGATGTCTAAGAAAATGGCCCCCCCCAAATTGCCAAAAGTAGTACAGAAACTACTTTTGGGAATCGGCCAGCCTTATGAAGTCTGTTTCTGATTGTTTGGTCAGAGACATTCACATCAGTGGCCTGCTGGAGGTAATTTTGTAGGGCTCTGGCAGTGCTCATCCTGTTCCTCCTTGCACAAAGGAGCAGATACCGGTCCTGCTGATGGGTTAAGGACCTTCTACGGCCTCGTCCAGCTCTCCTAGAGTAACTGCCTGTCTCCTGGAATCTCCTCCATGCTCTTGAGACTGTGCTGGGAAAACAGCAAATCTTCTGGCAATCCTGGAGGAGTTGGACTGCCTGTGCAACCTCTATAGGGTCCAGGTATCGTTCCATGCTACCAGTAGTTACACTGACTCTAGCGAAATGCAAAACTAGAGAAAAACAGTCAGAAAACAGGAGCAGGGAAAAACATTTTGGTGGCCTCCACCTGTAAAACCATTCTGTTTTGGAGGTTGCCTCATTGTTGCCCATCTAGTGCCCGTTAATTTCATTTACACCAAAGCAACCGAAACTGATTAACAACCCCCTCTGCTACTTCACTGACCAGATCAATATCCCAGAAGTTTAACTGACTTGATGCTATACTCTGATTAAAAAGTGTTCCTTCAAATTTTTTTGAGCAGTGTATATTATGAGTCTGTGTCTGTTACACACAAGGAGGTACATTTAAAGCCCCACACATTTTTGAGTTCTAGCATTTATTGCAGCGGGGACAGTGCCTCCTGAGGGGCGAGATTGCATAACACTCTATCCCTGCACACAAAACTTGGACTATTTACTAAGTATGATAGCTATGGATGAAGATAAATCAGACTCCCACAGTCTCAAGTGGACTGTCTGAAATCATTTCCAGTATTCCTTTAATTTTCATACTTTTACCTTCTCTACGGTTTGATCTTGCGCGTCCCTCTGGGATCCTCTTAGGAAATGGTTTGCCTTCTTGTTGGTTCTGTCAATGTCAGAGGATCTCCACCTCCTCCCCTATATCAATATCCCCTTCCTACTTCCTCCTGCCCCCCCCCCCCCATTTTTTTCTCTCTCCTACATTTTCCTTCTGTATGTATTCCCTTTCAGGATGATGTAGTGCCCAGGATATGCTCTTCCTTTATGCTCCCCTGATGCTCCCTCATGGCCCTTGCAGGGAGGTGCTTATGCTCCTATTTAATGTTCTAATACCTCATGGAATATAGTTTTCCTGCCAATTTTACATGAATACTCGTAATTTTATGGACACTATTTGTACGGCGGTAATGTAATGCCTACATAGGTTGAAACAGATTGTAAGAGCTTTGTTTTGCTGTTTGTACCCTCGGCAGTGCTGTATTTTGGCCTAGGCCAACAAGGCCCAGGCCTAGGGCGGCACTTTGCAGGGGGGCAGTAAAAAAGCCACCCTCCCTCCATCTGAGACTCTATTGGCCACTGGTTGCTAGAACCCCCCTCTCTCTCTCACCTCCTCTCTCTCTCACACACACTCACCCCCCTCTCTCTTTCTCACACCCCTCCTCTCTCTCTCACCCCCCTCTTTCTCTCTCAACCCCTCCTCTCTTACCCCCCTCTCTCTCTCACCCCTTTCTCTCTCTCTCACCCCCCCCCCTTTCTCTCTCTCTCACCCCACCTCTCTCACCCCCTCTCTTTCTTTCTCTCTCTCACCCCCTCTCTCATCCCCCCTCTCTCAACCTCTCTCTCTCTCTCATCCCCTCTCTCTCCCCCTCTCACTCTCTCTGAGATCTCAGGGGTTCATGCTGGGACTTGTAGTCCTTCAATCTTGGAGGGAGTCACATCCGTTAAAAAATAAGGAGTGGGGCAAATTTACATAGGAGAGGGAAGGGGGGCGCCCAATTTTAGTCTTGCCTAGGGCAGCAAAAAAACAAAATACACCTCTGACCCTCGGAGTACACTTCACGTTTTGTCCAAGTGGGTTGTTATAATTGCAAAATTTACTAAAACAGATTAAACATAAAGGTGCCATAAGGTAATAAAGTGAGTTTTGTGCTAAAACCGCATTGCAGTAAATTAAAGAAAAACCATACCAAGAGAAATTATAGATACTGCCATTTCTGACCTTTCTCTAAAAAAGCTAGTAGCCTGGCAGTCTCCATCCTCAGTATTAAATGTTACCTGGAAAGAGAATACAGCAAGCAAAGTGAGAGCTCCTGAATTCAGGCTTGTTCCAGGTCAATGACTCACAGCATTGAAGTATTTGGACCAGTCAGGCAGCTAGCATTTTTGAAAGAGTTAGCCATTGCAGACTACATATTTTCTCAGTACAGATGAATATAATAAAAGGTATTATCTTACCTCAGACCCAATCTCCATAAAGGCATCCCAGTCTTCCCCAACTCCTTCCACCGCTGGCTCCTCTGGTCCCTTGTGAATTTGGATCTGCTGATCCATGTATTCTGCTCTTGCTCTCTGCAGACCTCTGACTGGTATTTTGCTTCGGGTTGGTGTTTTAACTGGACTGTATTTAATCTCCTTCAAGCTTTTTAGAACTTCTCCTACCACAGGCTTGGGGGAGTGTAGAGGCGCTGATGGAGATGATGGTAAAGGTGAATGGGCTACCCAGAAGACGTCAGCGTCTTCTTCTCCAACAAAGCGCAAGGAGTCCAAAGAAGTGGCTGACAATGAGGACAGGGACCCCTTGGTGCTGCTATCATCAAAGCTTCCTAGAGATTTACTCCTGAGGAGACCTGTGCTGCCACTATCTGATCCTCTGTACGGTTTCTTTCTCCTTGGTACAGTGCAGACAGACTCATAGTTGGCATCGGAGACCCTCCATGATGAACAGGAATGGCACTTTTCCCCCTTGACACAACGTGAGCAGCCTGCAGAGTTAGTATCCCACCAGCTCTCATGCTCCCACCGTGAGCGGTCTTGGTCCAGAAGTTCATGATAGGACTTTGAGTGGCTTCCTGAGGACAAGGAGCTGAAAGAACCATGGAAGGAACTTGGGTGATCTGGAAAGGGCGAGTTAGGGAATGAACTTTGGTACCCCGGAGAAGGAGAAAGGGAATTATTTCGAGATCTGTTGTAGCCAGTTGATCGGAGATCGTTGTAAGAGCCATGATACCCATATGAATTGCGTTCTTGGTTATGTCCAAGATATTCAGGAAGAGGGAGGCTCCAAGCCCTAGCATGGATGGTCCGTAGAGTGAATGAAAGCTTCTCCCGCTCTGTTAAAAGTCGAATTGACCTCTGTTCAAAGAGCTCTTTCATTCGGGACATTACTAAGTCGTATCGGTGGTAGACATTGAGTGTGTGGCAGCATTTTCCGCACAGGAACTCTGCATCTTCAGGCTGACCCTTGCCTTTACCAGGTTTGGAAGTTGTTCCAGGTGGGCTGCGTTGGACAGTACTCCCAAGGGCTTGTGAGAATAAAGTAGGCAGTGTCCCAGAGCCTCCAAACAGCCACTTTCGCCGTGAACCACGGAGAGGAGCGGAGCAAAGGCGGCACAGTTCAGACATGGCTGGAATAAAAAAATTACAGATGCAGAATGTGAAAAAAAAATTCAATTAGAAAAAAAAATAAAAAGTTAATCTTTAGTTGAACGTGAACAACATGCATTTAAGTAAACCATTCATGAGATAAGTATTGGTGGCCACCATTCCCTTCCCCTCCCATAGTGCTGTTCTGTACCAGGCTATGTACTGCACAATGATGATGTCACTGCTGCTTTTACAAAGTAATATGTGGGTTTTGTAAAGGAATATGGTGCACACAAAGTGGATTTTGTGGCTATTGGAGAATATATTGAAATTAAAAAAAAAAAAAAAAAAGAAACCACGTTGGCCCCGAGATCAGCTTTACATGCAAACTATATTTCTTTAATAAACTGGGTCTGAAAGTAAAAGGTTGAGGATTTTCTGAATTAAAAAAAAAAAATAAAATAAAATAAATAAATAATAATTCCCACAATCTTTCCTGGACACCATAAACCACACAGGAATCACAGAAGAATCTATAAACATCATTAAAGGACTGGGAATTTCCCCATGAAATGTTCCTTACTGTCACATGAGAAGTAAAAGATGCCAAACCTGTAACCAAATAACTGTACATGAAAACAAAGATCCATTATGTGGTGAACTATAATATTCCCTCATAACTCAGAAAAGTAAAACACAAAGCAACCCCTTTGGTTTGTCACCATTGTGTCACCGGACAGCTGTGGTCCTCTAGAAATAAGCCAACGCCAATCATTATTATTTGTCCTCGTCATGTGATCATGTATAAATAAAACGTGTCTGTATAGTTATGCCCTCCCTCCTGTCAAAGGATATTTGCTATTCTTTCACAATGTAACATCTCCAAACTTGATTGCCTCTTTCCAGCCTTTGGGGAACTTTTCTTTCCATTAATACCAATGATGGGGCACTATTCCCCCCCGCTGACACCAATGATGGGGCACTATTCCTCCTACTGACACCAATGATGGGGCACTATTCCCCCCGCTGACACCAATCATGGGGCACTATTTCTCCTACTGACACCAATGATGGGGCACTATTCCTCCTACTGACACCAATGATGGGGCACTATTCCCCCCGCTGACACCAATCATGGGGCACTATTCCTCCTACTGACACCAATGATGGGGCACTATTCCTCCTACTGACACCAATGATGGGGCACTTTTCCCCCCGCTGACACCAATCATGGGGCACTATTCCTCCCGCTGACACCAATGACGGGGCACTATGCCTCCCGCTGACACCAATGACGGGGCACTATGCCTCCCGCTGACACCAATGACGGGGCACTATGCCTCCCGCTGACACCAATGACGGGGCACTCTGCCTCCCGCTGACACCAATGACGGGGCACTCTGCCTCCCGCTGACACCAATGACGGGGCACTATGCCTCCCGCTGACACCAATGACGGGGCACTCTGCCTCCCGCTGACACCAATGACGGGGCACTCTGCCTCCTGCTGACACCAATGATAGGGCACTCTGCCTCCCGCTGACACCAATGACGGGGCACTCTGCCTCCCGCTGACACCAATGATAGGGCACTATTCCTCCCGCTGACACCAATGATAGGGCACTATTCCTCCCGCTGACACCAATGACGGGGCACTGTGCCTCCCACTGACACCAATGATGGGGCACTGTTCCTTTCCGCTGACACCAATAATGGGACACTTCCTTTTCGCTGGCACCAATGACGGGGCACTGTTAGTTTCCTCTGGCACCACTGACACCAATGATGGAGCACTATTCCTCCCACTGACACCTATGATGGGTCACTATTCCTCCCACTGACACCTATGATGGGTCACTATTCTTCTGATTAATATGAATGATGGGGCACTATTCCTTCCAGAGATAACAACAATGGGGCATTGTTCCTCCCACTGACACCAATGATGGGGCACTATTCCTCCCACTGACACCAATGATGGGGCACTATTCCTCCCACTGACACCAGTGATGGGGCACTATTCCTCCCACTGACACCAATGATGGGGCACGATTCCTCCCACTGACACCAGTGATGGGGCACTATTCCTCCCACTGACACCAATGATGGGGCACGATTCCTCCCACTGACACCAATGATGGGGCACTATTTCTCCCACTGACACCAATGATGGGGCACTATTCCTCCCACTGACACCAGTGATGGGGCACTATTCCTCCCACTGACACCAATGATGGGGCACTATTCCTCCCACTGACAGCAGTGATGGGGCACTATTCCTCCCACTGACACCTATGATGGGTCACTATTCTTCTGATTAATATGAATGATGGGGCACTATTCCTTCCAGAGATAACAACAATGGGGCATTGTTCCTCCCACTGACACCAATGATGGGGCACTATTCCTCCCACTGACACCAATGATGGGGCACTATTCCTCCCACTGACACCTATGATGGGTCACTATTCCTCCCACTGACACCTATGATGGGTCACTATTCTTTTGATTAATATGAATGATGGGGCACTATTCCTTCCAGAGATAACAACAATGGGGCATTGTTCCTCCCACTGACACCAATGATGGGGCACTATTCCTCCCACTGACACCAATGATGGGGCACTATTCCTCCCACTGACACCAGTGATGGGGCACTATTCCTCCCACTGACACCAGTGATGGGGCACGATTCCTCCCACTGACACCAGTGATGGGGCACTATTCCTCCCACTGACACCAATGATGGGGCACGATTCCTCCCACTGACACCAATGATGGGGCACTATTTCTCCCACTGACACCAATGATGGGGCACTATTCCTCCCACTGACACCAGTGATGGGGCACTATTCCTCCCACTGACACCAATGATGGGGCACTATTCCTCCCACTGACAGCAGTGATGGGGCACTATTCCTCCCACTGACACCAATGATGGGGCACGATTCCTCCCACTGACACCAGTGATGGGGCACTATTCCTCCCACTGACACCAGTGATGGGGCACTATTCCTCCCACTGACACCAATGATGGGGCACGATTCCTCCCACTGACACCAATGATGGGGCACGATTCCTCCCACTGACACCAATGATGGGGCAATATTCCTCCCACTGACACCAATGATGGGGCAATATTCCTCCCACTGACACCAATGATGGGGCACTATTCCTCCTAGCTCATATTTTGTCACACTGTTTAGACTTTTTAGCTGTAAACACGGACAGATTCCCCCATAGGCTAGGTTCACAATTTTATGTGTTGAGAATGCACACAAAATCGCACACATTCCCAACACACAGAGAAATGCACTGCTCTTTTGACTATGTGGTTCAGTGCGGCACAATAAAAAAAAAAAAAAAAAAAAAAAAAAAGCATTTGGGACTTTTACCCCGTGTTTCTTGCAGGTAGGGCAGGCCATTGAAATAACGGGGTTGCCCTACACACTGCAGGCAGAAATGTGATCTAAGGGTTATGGGTAATGATAATGTTTTTTGTGCTTTAAATATTGATTGAAATGAGACTGAACTACAGAAGATTCCCCTGGCACAGCGCACGTCCTCACTGGTTTTGTGCATTTTTATTCCGCTGATTTGCACAGTAAGCATGGCTGCAGAAATCTCTGTACATTGTACAGCAGACCCGGCACAGAACGGGGGTGTAATGCTCTTAATGTACATGGTTCTGGCCTGTGGCGCAAATTGCAAGAACACACTGTGACATGTACATAGACATGTGATCATGCAGGAAAACAGGCTGATCTGGGTTATTCTACAAGATCAGGCGTGTTATTCTAGAGTCCCGCCAATATTACAGTCTGCAATCACAGAGAAACAAGTCCCATAGTACATTCCAGCTGCTGCACCACCGACCATCAGGATGCCGCTTGAAACATCAGGTCACCTCAATATACCATGGTACATGGGTACCACCAGTCCTCCTATATGGGGGCCAGGCATACAGGTGGGCCCGGGCAGCAGGGGGAATCAGATGTGGACCGTACAGGGAGGATGATCAGTGCTGTAGGATGCCCTGTGTGTCTCTCTCTCCCTGCAGCAGCTAAAAGCCAGTTTCTCCCCCTCTACCTCCAGCCTTCTTTTAGCTGAGGATCCAATTACAGAAATGGCATCCTTTCTGTAATTTCATCCCGCAGCACCCATTGTCTTTCTTGTGCTCTCCTACCCAGAGCTACCGGCTTCCCTCTCCCGCCGGTGTCTTGTCGGAGTATCGCCTCCTCGATTACTCCGTCCCGCAGGCCCGCCTCCTCTCAGTCAACTGTTCGCTGCTATGTTTTATAATCCTTCCCATGCACAGTCTCCCGTCGAAAAATGCATCTGACGGGACTGCGCACGCGCAATAATGACGTCAACCCCAGCTGAGCGGAGCAGTCAGCTGGATTGACGTCATTTAC
The DNA here is from genome assembly GCF_965119305.1 of Pelophylax lessonae. Classification (NCBI taxonomy): domain Eukaryota; kingdom Metazoa; phylum Chordata; class Amphibia; order Anura; family Ranidae; genus Pelophylax; species Pelophylax lessonae. Next base: position 63,126,590 of record NC_138774.1, read on the forward strand.
CGCGCATGCGCAGTCCGTGGGATGCACTATCCGACAAGACACCGGCTGTTGCGGGCACACGGGGGTGGATGTTCTGGATAGAGAGCTGGGGAAGGAGGCCAGTAAATATGTCATTTACCAGCATCTTCCTTTTCTGAATGAACACAGTGAGTGATTCATTCAGAACTGAAGCATAGTAAGCTTTATTCAATAAATCAATCCAATTTCATCTGTTAGATTTATCAGGAATTTTGGAAGTTATGTTATGTGTGTGTCCGTCAATAATGATTTTAGTGTATTTGATATTTTCAGGGGGGGGGGGGGGCTGTTAGGTAGGCTGTATGGGGCCCCGTGATTTTTAATAGCAGCTCTGCCTGGCCCCCAGGGATCACACTATAGACAACTGCTGTTTTTCTGCACTAGTTCAATGGCAGTTACCACAAAATGTCCATAGCATACAATTGTTCTTTATGTGCCCTGTTCACACTATAATGCTGCATTATGCTGCGTCGCCTAAAATTGCTTCACGGCTACATTTTTATGGCGTGTTTTATTGTGTGTAGGGAAACCTATTTATTTAAATTGGCCGCCACACATGGAGAAAATGCGCAAAAGAAGTCCCTGACCCTTTTGCAAAAATCAAGCCGTGCCGGAGCGCATGGTGCCATGCATTAGCATATGTGTGGGCATAACATTAAGAATTACACCGCCGCATGTCTACTAAAGTGCAGTGCGTTTCTGTGCATGTTGGGAAACCTCACAATTTTGTACATGTTCTCCTCAGAGTGTAAATGTAGCCTTAGAATCATAAACCACAGACCAATTTATTGAGGTCTTGATCAATTTAGGGTCCTTTCACACGGGCTTTCCGCCCGGCGGACTCCATTTTGCTCAGCGGGGATCGATTCCGCCGATCCCCGCTGAGCAGATGGATGACAGCTCCGTCCCCACTTACTTTGCAGAGATGGAGCTGTCAGATCCCCGTTCTTCTCTATGGGAGATCGGGTGAAACCGGACAGGCGGTCTGTTATCAGCGGATCCTATCCGATCCTCCAGGCGGATGGAAAATCGGGTTTCCATCCATCTGGATATCATGGACAGGATCGGAGAGCAGCGGGTGTCAGAGGACATGTCACCACTGACATCCGCTGCTCCACAGAGGTACATCCGATCCGGTCCACCTGAAAAACTGACAGGCGGCTCAGATCGGAAAGCCCGTGTTAAAGGGGCCTTAAAGTGGAGTTCCACCCTAAAATGTGACTTGGGTCCATCTTCTCGCTCCGGGTCACCTGAAAAATAAATGGATAATAGCAATTTTTTTTTTTTTTTTTTTACTTACCTCGTTTAGAAGAAAATATACTTACCTTACTTTCTCTTCCTCCCCTCGGTGGCCGCGGCGATTCGTCACTTCCTGGCTTTGCAATGATTCCTGGGAGCTGGACGTCATCGTTCCCAGGAATCAATGTGCCTGCACCGGCCCCGACGTCAGTTCCGGTGAAGGCGCCGTCATACCTTGCTAAACAGCTTCTGGGCATGCCCAGAAGCTGTGCAGGGATGACACTGCAGCCCCGGAAGTGACGGCGGGGCCGGTGCAGTGCATCGTGGGACCGAGGAAAGACGGAAGAGGACGCAGAAGAGAATCGCGCTGGCTTCAAGCTGCCCACACCTGAGATGGCAGCGCTGGACAATACATTTTCAAGGTAAGTATTTCTTCTAAAAGGTAAGTGCAACCCGGGACAGTTCAGAGGCTAGCCATTGTGGAATGCACTAGCCCTGACTGTCCCAGGGGTATTTTTTTTTTTTTGGTGGAACTCTGCTTTAAGGTGGCCATATATGTAACAATTTGTGATCAAATTAGTTACAAGCATTCACAAACAAACAAGCTATGATTGATAAAAACAATGCAACACACAGTATTGTTCTGCATCTGCAACTGACTGCAAATATTGCAAATATTGATTGAAATTATGATCCAATAAAAACAAACAAAACAATCTTCTAATCAGTCTGAATTATGATTGGTTCTCCCTAGATATGCAGACTACTATTTAGTTAACTAGTAGCCAATTGTCTTGGCAGATTTTAAATCTATTGAAAGCTCACTAGCCATGTATAGAGGATCTTTGGAATGCAATTTTCATTCAATCCAATTAAAAAGATATTTTTTATATATATATATATGTGTATGTATACCAGGGGATATTGTGGTGTGAAAAAAAAAAAAATTGCCCCCTAATATACAATTTAAATTATGTTCCCTTCAATAATAATAAATTTAGTTGTACGGAATGATCGATTGTACGAGCAGAACAATTTTATATATGAACGTATTGTCGATTGATTCACCATACAGGAGAAAAATTCCATAGGAAACGCAACATATTGTTCAATGTGTCATACACTAAACAATCATGTTGATCAACTACTTTCCTACAATTGGATTTTCTGTCTAGACTAATGAAAATAATTAAGATCAATCAATCGGTTTTGCTTGAGATCAATAACAGTGTATGTCTCTTTTTGATAATTTCTAGATTCAGTTGTATTGTCATATTCTGTAAACAATCATGGCCATACATCATGACAATCATACATGGCCACAATTAGATATTTTTCTTGTCAGACTTTTTATGATTGCTTCTGATCAATCTAATTGTGACCATACACTGAATGATTTTAAATATGAGCTTTGAAAAATAAATGTATATATATATATAAAAATTATTTATGTATGTATGTATGTATGTATGTATACATATATTATTATTATTTTTTTTTTTTTTTTTGCACCCTCCAGTTTTAGTAAATCAACCAGTTTGAGTCTTTTTGATAATTCATAGTTGCAATCCTATTGTTCTCTTCTGTGAAGAATCATTCAAGACAGATCAATATAAACATGGCCACCAGTAGACTGGTGATCACAGGGACAATTTTATATGTGATTGTATTGTCAATTGGGAGGCATCAATGCAATAATTGAAATAATTTTAAACAATTGGACCATGTACACAAAATAAATCAAAAACTATTTTGAAATATATTAGGAACCAACTGATCCATTCTAATCCTATGTGATGTGCTTCCCTATGAATACAATTATTAACCGCTTTACGACTGCCTAACACATATAGGCATTGGCAAAAAGGTGGCCTTTAACGCCCACAGGCCGCACATATGTGTCAGCGGGCGGTCAAGGTTTCTGTGCTAAGAGCGCATTCACTGCTCCCAGGACAGGGACTGAGCTGTGAAAGATTGCTCTTGGTCCCTGCTAATGATTGGTAGCTGGTTGGACCAGCTCCCAATCATGTGATCACTATGACAGCCAATCACAGTGGTCATCTGATTGACCAAAATTTGTCCCAGAAGTTCAGAACTTTTTAGGGGACGCCAGGACGAGTGAGAAGGGGTAAAGAGATGACTTACCCATTCTGATCCGATATACTTCCAAATAAAAAAACAATTTTAATAACCAGAACGGTATGAAAAGGTTGTTCAATGTGCCATAAACTTACATTTAATTACTTTTTTCTTTCTTATATGATCCAGACCAATCAGAATAATTTTAATGATCAGTTTTTCTCAAAATCAATCAATAACACAGTATTTGTTTTTTCGATAATTCAAAGCTGCAACCATATTTTCTGATTCTGTGAATCATTCAATCAGATCAATACGTAGATAGTCACCATTAGCTAATTGATCGGTTCTGATCAACTGAATGAACATCCATGTGTGTGTCCGATAACTGATCGTCATACCGATTAATTCAAGTTATTTTGTTTGTTTGTTTGTTTCAATATATTTTTATACATCGTCTTATTTTCAGTATATGATGGTAGTATAGATCACCGGTCTTACAAAGAAATATAGCATTCTGTACAATTGTAATAGATTGTATTTTCAATCAATACTGCAATATTCAATATTTTGAATTTTCAATCAATTCTGTATGTGTTGCAATATTTTATATTTTGTATTTTCAATAAATACTGTATGTGTTGCAATATTCGATATTTTGAATCGGTGATAAATCGCTTGTTTGCGATTGCTCTTACCCAGATCGATCGGACGTGGATACGTGTATGGCTTACCCCAGTCCTGCAGTTCAGTACATTCAGTGCTGGAGGTGGTTGATTGGTCTCTTACCCCCGCCAGGCCTGTCAGTGATCATCCTGTCAGTGTGCTGTCAGTGCTTGCACACGTTGGCACTCCAGTGACTCATCAGTGGAGGACATGACATGGGATGAATGTTCTGTACTGGGCCGGCCTGGGATTACCAGCTTCTTCCGCATAACATTTTCCAGTAAACTTTGTCCCCCCTCCTCCCTGAGCAGGAAGCATGGTGCCGGGTTACTGTCAGCCTGGGCTCTTCAGCTGACAATCTACAAGGGCCCCTGTCATGTCTGGGGGGGGGGGCCCTGCAAAACTTCTCCCAGCTGCTTCTCACTTCCCTGTTCACTGACACCACCCACCTTGTGTGTATGGAGTCCCCAACCCCTCTCCTCTGCACACAGCTCCAGCCAATCTCCAGCTGCGTGACCCCCTCCCCTGCAAGCAGCCAATCTCCAGCTGGGTGACCCCCTCCTCCCCTGCCAGCTCACCTCTCTCCTCCAGGCTGAGCTCAGCGTACAAGAAGGGGGGGGGGGGTGTGTGCTGCACCCATCATACCTGAGAAGGTTAACCCCTCCCTGTACAGTGCATGACATGCTGCAAACTCTCCGCTGGGCTGTCAGGGGCTTAAAGGAAAAATCTAGTCTATTTATAGACTGTGTGCCTATATATATATATATATATATATATATATATATATATATATATATATATATATATATATATATATATATATATATATATATATATATATAAAAATAAAATTATATATTATTACACACACACACGGTCTATTTTTTTTTTTACTGTAAAGTGCTGCACAAACTGTTGGTCCTTTAAAATCCTGTATGATAATAATAATAATTGCTAATAACTAATAATGATAACAATTATTACTGTATTATCATCGCTATTATTGTTACTATTATTTTTATTATCATCACTATAATTTGTATTATCAATATTACTAACTAATAATGATAATAAAAGTGGTTATTATTACTGTATTATCATCACTATTATTTTTATTATTATCATCGCTATAATTTGTATTATCAATATTACTAATAATGATAATAAAAGTGATTATTTTTACTGTATTATCATCGCTATTATTTTTATTATCATCATCACTATAATTTGTATTATCAATATTACTAATAATGATAATAAAAGTGATTATTTTTACTGTATTATCATCGCTATTATTTTTATTATCATCATCACTATAATTTGTATTATCAATATTACTAATAATGATAATAAAAGTGATTATTTTTACTGTATTATCATCGCTATTATTTTTATTATCATCATCACTATAATTTGTATTAATATTACTAATAATGATAATAAAAGTGATTATTTTTACTGTATTATCATCGCTATTATTTTTATTATCATCACTATAATTTGTATTAATATTACTAATAATGATAATAAAAGTGATTATTTTTACTGTATTCTCATCGCTATTATTTTTATTATCATCACTATAATTTGTATTATCAATATTACTAACTAACTATGATAATAAAAAAAGTGATTATTATTACTGTATTATCATCGCTATTATTTTTATTATTATCATCACTATAATTTGTATTATCAATATTACTACTACTACTACTACTACTACTACTACTATTATCATCATTATTATTAGTAGGAATATTGAGAATACAAATTATAGGGATAATAATAATAATAATAATAATAATAATAGTAGTAACAATAATAAAAATAATAGTAATAATAATATTACTACTACTGTATTATCATCACTATTATGTTTATTATTGTTACTACTACTATTATTATCCCGATAATTTGTATTATCAATATTCCTACTAATAATAATAATTTAAAAATAATAATAATAATAATAATAATAATAATAATAATAAATTATTATTATTAGTAGGAATATTGATAATACAAATTATCGGGATAATAATAATAGTAGTAACAATAATAAACATAATAGTGATGATAATACAGTAGTAGTAATATTATTATTACTATTATTTTTATTATTGTTACTACTATTATTATTATTAGTGATAACTGTAGTATTACTAATAAAAATGAAAATAAAAATTATTTTGTGACCACAAAGTTATGCATTTTGGCCGTGGGCGTGGTATGTGTACATCCCCAGCAGCTGCCTCTGTAGCTAAATGGGATAGCAGCAGGGGGGGGGGGGGCAGTAAAAGCAGGGGTTTACTGCCCTCCAACCTCACATAGTGAATGAGCCCTTCAGAGGCAGTAGTATCAGATGGCTGTAGATCTTTGCACACATTGTCCCCACTGAATAACATTTAGGGTCAGTTCACACTACATGCAGTCCAGTGCTTATTTTTTTCTGCAAGAAAAAAAAAAAAAAAAAACGCATGGAAAGTAGTTTATAAAAAGTAGAACATGCTGCATTTTCCCTGCGTGTACTGGAACGTGGTAAAATGCTTTAAAAATGCACCAGACCCCAGTACAGTGATATAAAAACTGCACCATTAATGCATCCAGAAACGCAGTGAACATGTCAAAAACATGCATGCAGAAATGCATCCGCAACAGATCTGGAGTGCATTTTTGTGGTGTGAACCAGCGCTAACACAAGAGCACACATAATTTAGTGCAGCTGTGCATAGTAACCAATCAGCTTCCAACTTCAGCTTGTTCAATTAAGCTTTGACAATAAGCCCCTGGTGCTCCTGGCTCCTCTTCTTCTGGGGTCCCCCTGCCGGCACCCCTGGCTCCTCCTCTTCTGGGGTCCCCCGCTGGCGCTCCTGGCTCCTCCTCTTCTGGGGTCCCCCTTGCCGACGCTCCTGGATCCTCCTCTTCTGGGGTCCCCCTCGCTGATGCTTCTGGATCCTCCTCTTCTTGGGTCCCCTCGCCGGCGCTCCTGGATCCTCTTCTTCTGGGGTCCCCCTCGCTGACGCTCCTGGATCCTCTTCTTCTGGGGTCCCCCTCGCTGACGCTCCTGGATCCTCCTCTTCTGGGGTCCCCCTCGCCGACGCTTCTGGATCCTCCTCTTCTTGGGTCCCCTCGCCGGCGTTCCTGGATCCTCCTCTTCTGGGGTCTCCCTCGCCGACACTCCTGGATCATCCTCTTCTGTGGTCCCCCTCGCCGATACTCCTGGATCCTCCTCTTCTGGGGTCCCCCTCGCCGACACTCCTGGATCCTCCCCTTCTGGGGTCCCCCTCGCCGACACTCCTGGATCCTCCCCTTCTGGGGTCCCCCTCGCCGACACTCCCAGATCCTCCTCTTCTGGGGTCTCCCTTGCCGACACTCCCGGATCCACCTCTTCTGGGCTCCCCCTGCCGGCACTCCGGGATCCTTCTCTTCTGGGCTCCCCCCGCTGGCACTCCCTGATCCTCCTCTTCTGGGCTCCCCCCGCCGGCACTCCGGGATCCTTCTCTTCTGGGCTCCCCCCGCCGGCACTTCCTGATCCTCCTCTTCTGGGCTCCCCCCGCTGGCACTCCCGGATCCTTATCTTCAGGGCTCCCCCTGCCGGCACTCCCAGATCCTCCTCTTCTGGGCTCCCCCCCGCTGGCACTCCCGGATCCTTATCTTCAGGGCTCCCCCTGCCGGCACTCCCAGATCCTCCTCTTCTGGGCTCCCCCGCCGGCACTCCCAGATCCTCCTCTTCTGGGCTCCCCCCGCCGGCACTCCTGGATCCTCCTCTTTCTGCCACAACAGGAAACCGCTGCCTATGGGGAAGCAGCTGCGGGCCAGATCCAGAGCTGAGCATGTCTATAGACACACACAGAGTGTGGCTCAGCCCCTCCCCCCCGCTCAGGATTTGACTGACAGCAGCAGGAGCCAAGGACTCCTGAGGCCTGAAATGCACATACAACTGCTTGTGCCAATGATCAGAGAAAACGCCTGAAACAACCAAAGATGCTCCATGTAAATGGGGCCCCTGAAAGAAAAAAAGCTGCTAAAGACTCCCTCTATACATAGATACCAGGAAACCACTTACAAAATAGTGATTTTGAAGTTATTTACCCAACAAAGTGATTGCCCACACATGTATCACACCTCCAACAGCAATCTCTTACACATTTTTTGGGAATGCCCTATTTTGCGTACCTTCTGGCAACCAGAGCTTCAACTACTTCACAGACATCTCCCTACACCAAGATCCCTCAGTAGTTTGGCTTATCTTACCCCCCTAACCAGGAACTGCTACCAAACGTCCCTAATCAAACACATATTAAATGGCGGCTCGCGCTTGTATTCCTAGAACAAGCTGTCCTGATGGTTGCCCAATGGATCACAAGAGTGAACAATATCAAACAAATGGAGGACCCGACTTCGGCCCTTAGGGACAAGACTGAGGAACATAAGACCAGATGGGGTCTACTGGGACCCCTTTCATTTCTCTGATAAATACCCTCAATATGTAAGAACTGTCCCATTCCAAACTCACAATGGGCTACTCACGGGGTAATGGTACTGACTTGCTCCACCAGCGGTGACTTCTCCTCCCTCTTTTGTTTTTTCTTTTCTGCTTTCTTTTGTTTTGTTCATTTCTTTAACTGCATAATCTTTGTTAAAAAAGAAAAATCATCTTTTGGTGCGCACAAATCCAGGCTAATGTGGATACACGTGGTTCCTGAATACTTTTATTTAGTCATTGTAAGACGCTTTTTACGTGCTGAATTTTTCTCAGCAACTCGATGTGCCAGCTTACACAGTCTTTTTTTTGTGCATTTTAATTTGCTTTTACAAAGGTTTTCAAATATAGAAAAAAAAAAAAAAAAACCCAGGAGTTGAAATTTACAATAGAAAAAGAAGTTCCATTATAAAAAATAAAAAAAAACACGTTGCATACATGTAGGATACGATGTCTACTTAACGATTACCAAAGGGTAAACTTCTCCTGATATACTGTACAATATAAATATTTTTATTATAATATATATATATATATATATATATATATATATATATATTACATACATACATACACACACACACACATACAGTACACATATACACATACATACACACACACACACACACACACACAGTGTATCTCACAAAAGTGAGTACACCCCTCACATTTATGTAAATATTTAATTATATATTTTCATGTGACAACACTGAAGAAATGACATTTTGCTACAATGTAAAGTAGTGAGTGTACAGCTTGTATAACAGTGTAAATTTGCTGTCCCCTCAAAACAACTCAACACACAGCCATTCATGTCTAAACCTAAATTGCTAATTGGGCCCAGTTTGGACATTTTCTCTTAGGGGGGTGTACTCACTTTTGTTGACAGAGGTTTAGACATTAATGGCTGTGTGTTGAGTTATTTTGAGGGGACAGCAAATTTACACTGCTAGGCCCCTTTCACACATACGGACCGTTTGTCCGTTTTTCATCCATCCATTGACGGATGAAAAAGGACATCAATGCATCTCTATGTAAAAACGGATGACAACGGATGATCATCCGTTAACATCCGTTTTCATCCGCTTCCGTCAATGTCAGTTTTGTGGAACGGATGAATGCCCTATTTTTCATCCGTCAAAAAAACGGATCGGACGAAAAACTGATGTAAAACGGACAAACGGTCCGTTTTTCATCCGTTTTTGCATTGGTAGTGGATATAAAAAAAAAAAACGGATGAAAAACGGATACATTTTGACGTGACTGAACTGATGAACTGAACGGCCCGTATGTGTGAAAGGGGCCTTACACAAGCTGTACACTCACTACTTTACATTGTAGCAAAGTGTCATTTCTTCAGTGTTGTCACATGAAAAGATATAATAAAATATTTACAAAAATCTGAGGGGTGTACTCACTTTGTGAGATACTATATTAGTAGTATATATATATATATATATATATTATATATATATATATATATATATACACACACATACACACACACATATACAGTGGGTACGGAAAGTATTCAGACCCCCTTAAATTTTTCACTCTTTGTTATATTGCAGCCATTTGCTAAAATAATTTAAGTTCATTCTTCTTCCTCATGAATGTACACATAGCACCCCATACTGACAGAAAAACACAGAATTGTTGACATTGTTGCAGATTTATTAAAAAAGAAAAACTGAAATATCACATGGTCCTAAGTATTCAGACCCTTTGCTCAGTATTTAGTAGAAGCCCCCTTTTGATCTAATACAGCCAGGAGTCTTTTTGGGAAAGAGGCAACAAGTCTTTCACACCTGGATTTGGGGATCCTCTGCCATTCCTCCTTGCAGATCCTCTCCAGTTCTGTCAGGTTGGATGGTAAACGTTGGTGGACAGCCATTTTTAGGTCTCTCCAGAGATGCTCAATTGGGTTTAAGTCAGGGCTCTGGCTGGGCCATTCAAGAACAGTCACGGAGTTGTTGTGAAGCAACTCCTTCGTTATTTTAGCTGTGTGCTTAGGGTCATTGTCTTGTTGGAAGGTAAACCTTCGGCCCAGTCTGAGGTCCAGAGCACTCTGGAGAAGGTTTTTGTCCAGGATATCCCTGTACTTGGCCGCATTCATCTTTCCCTCGATTGCAACCAGTCGTCCTGTCCCTGCAGCTGAATAACACCCCCACAGCATGATGCTGCCACCACCATGCTTCACTGTTGGGACTGTATTGGACAGGTGATGAGCAGTGCCTGGTTTTCTCCACACATACCGCTTAGAATTAAGGCCAAAAAGTTCTATTTTGGTCTCATCAGACCAGAGAATCTTATTTCTCACCATCTTGGTTGTCCTTCAGGTGTTTTTTAGCAAACTCCATGCGGGCTTTCATGTGTCTTACACTGAGGAGAGGCTTCCGTCGGGCCACTCTGCCATAAAGCCCCGACTGGTGTAATGAATGAATGAACAGGATGGGCACTGCCAGAGCCCTACAAAATTACCTCCAGCAGGCCACTGGTGTGAATGTCTCTGACCAAACAGTCAGAAACTGACTTCATAAGGGTGGCCTGAGGGCCCGACATTCTTTAGTGGGCCCTGTGCTCAATGCCCGGCACTGTGGAGCTGGATTGGCAATTGCCATTGAACACCAGAATTGGCAGGTCTGCCACTATTGATGAAATCAGGTTCACCCTGAGCACGTGAGACAGAGGTGAAAGGGTCTGGAGAAGCTGCGGAGAACATTATGCTGTCTGTAACATCGTTCAACATGACCGGTTTGGTGGTGGGTCAGTGATGGTCTGGGGAGGCATTTCCATGGAGGGTCACACAACCCCTCTACAGGCTAGACAATGGCACCCTGACTGCCATTAGATATCGGGATGAAATCCTTGGACCCATTGTCACACCTTACGCTGTTGCAGTGGGACCTGGGTTCCTCCTGGTTCACGACAATGCCCGGCCTTATGTGGTGAGAGTATGCAGCCAGTTCCTGGAGGATGAAGGAAATGATACCATTGAATGGCCCCCACACTCGTCTGACCTAAACCCAATAGAACACCTCTGGGACATTATGTTTTGGTCCATCCGACGCCACCAGGTTGCACCCCAGTCTGTTCAGGAGCTCAGTGATGCCGGGGTCCACATCTGGGAGGAAATACCCCAGGACACCATCTGTCATCTCATTAGGAGCATGTTCCGGCGTTGTCAGAAATGCATATAAGCCCGTGAGGGCCATACAAACTACTGAGGACCATTTTGAGTTGCTGCAATGAAATTTCAGCAAAATGGACTAACCTGCTGCATAATTTTTTCACTTTGATTTTTGGGGTGTCTTTGAATTCAGCCCTCTGTAGGGTGATAATTTTCACTTCCATCAAACTATGTGGCATCCTTTCCTTCCTAACACATTACCCAGTCCACACCAGTATAGATCCTAACACATTACCCAGTCCATACCAATATAGATCCTGACACATTACCCAGTCCATACCAGTATAGATCCTAACACATTACCCAGTGCATATCAGTATAGATCCTAACGCATTACCCAGTCCATACCAGTATAGATCCTAACGCATTACCCAGTCCACACCAGTATAGATCCTAACACATTACCCAGTCCATACCAATATAGATCCTAACACATTACCCAGTGCATATCAGTATAGATCCTAACACATTACCCAGTCCATACCAGTATAGATCCTAACGCATTACCCAGTCCATACCAATATAGATCCTAACACATTACCCAGTCCATACCAATATAGATCCTAACACATTACCCAGTCCATACCAGTATAGATCCTAACACATTACCCAGTCCATACCAATATAGATCCTAACACATTACCCAGTCCATACCAGTATAGATCCTAACACATTACCCAGTCCATACCAGTATAGATCCTAAAACATTACCCAGTCCATACCAATATAGATCCTAACACATTACCCAGTCCATACCAGTATAGATCCTAACACATTACCCAGTCCATACCAATATAGATCCTAACACATTACCCAGTCCATACCAGTATAGATCCTAACACATTACCCAGTCCATACCAATATAGATCCTAACACATTACCCAGTCCATACCAGTATAGATCCTAACACATTACCCAGTCCATACCAATATAGATCCTAACACATTACCCAGTTCATACCTGTATAGATCCTAACACATTACCCAGTCCATACCAGTATAGATCCTAACACATTACCCAGTCCATACCAGTATAGATCCTAAAACATTACCCAGTCCATACCAATATAGATCCTAACACATTACCCAGTCCATACCAGTATAGATCCTAACACATTACCCAGTCCATACCAATATAGATCCTAACACATTACCCAGTCCATACCAGTATAGATCCTAACACATTACCCAGTCCATACCAGTATAGATATCCAGCATGAGATTTTTCCCCATTGAGATCTGATGTGTTTTCAGAGTGTTCCTTTCATTTTTTTGAGCAGTGTATATATATCTCAATCATAGATTTGTTTGACGTAAGATACACCAGCATATTGTTTTTTTTGATTGATGCAGTTTTGGTTTTATATAATCACTGTTACCTCTTCTATGTCTTTGTCAGATTCTATTGTATTACGTTCTTGCACTGACCTGAAATGCACATCATACAACTGTATGTAGTCCATGTATTAGATCATTGTTATCTGGTGCAAGCTGTTAAGAAGAAAAAAAAAAAAATAAAGAAAAAAAAAAAGAAAAAAAAAAAAAGGGGGGGGGGCATTGTGAAGACTTCCTCCACTGCTGCTCACGTTTAAAAAAAAAGAAAAAAAAAAATCCTCTGCCTTTAGTCGTTTGTTGTAGGGGGGAATCAGAGAAAACATGGAGATTAACCTCATTAGCAGAGATCATGCGATTAAAATCCCGGTCACAGCAGTGTGTGAGAACTTGTCACCATGGGCCGCACAGTGGTTAGCACTTCTTCCTAGCAGCACTAGGGTCGCCGGTTGCACAAAGCAAGGTCTGTAAAGACATGGATGAGCGAATTTGGGGTGGAGGAACTTGACTGTCTTGCTCAGAGTCCTGACCTCAACCTGATACAACACCTTTGGGATGAATTAGAGTGGAGACTGCAAGCCAGGCCTTCTCTCCAACATCAGTGCCTGACCTCAAAAATGCTATTCTGGAAGAATGGTCAAACATTCCCATAGACACACTCCTAAACCTTATGGACAGCCTTCCCAGAAGAGTTGAAGCTGTTGTAGCTGCAAAGGGAGGGCCAACTCAATATTGAACCCTACGGACTAAGACTGGGATGCAATTAAAGTTCATGTGCGTGTAAAGGCAGGCGTCCCAATACTTTTGGTAATATAGTGTATGTGCTAATTGGATGCAATTTCTCCACATCCAATTTGCATGCTATGTGAATGTGACTGGCTCCTAATAGAGCCGGTTCACACATGTCCTGTGTAACTTTGGGTCCAATTCAGGTGCAAAAATCAGGCATAAATTTGGATCTGAATCGCACCTGAACCGGTGAACAGAAACACACTGGACCCTGGACCACAAACTAGGGCCGCACATATGTGAACCCGGCCTGAAGGAGATTATACCATCAGATTGTATAGTTAGGCCTCATGTATACAGATGGCGACAGGCTGAAAATTTGCTGGTGATGAAATTTTCCTGTATCTGTGGAGCCGCAGGTGCTGCATACAACCCGCCATACAAGTGAATGGCTGTAAGCGCACATCCATCAGAGCACATCCATCAGAGCACATCCGCCAGTGCACATCCATCAGAGCACATCCGCCAGTGCACATCCGCCAGTGCACATCCGCCAGCGCACATCCGCCAGCGCACACCCGCCAGTGCACACCCGCCAGTGCACACCCGCCAGCGCATTGGTGGTTAGGCCCCCCTGGTTAGGTCGCAAGTAGTGAGAGATTTCTAAAGCGCGATTTACACGCGTTAACTTGCATCACTCCTAGGCTGGGCCGGCCCTACCATGGGTCCCGCTGGGTCCATTGGACCCCGGCAGCACTTGGGAGAGGGGCAGCAAATTGGCTCCCAAGATTTTTTTGTTCAGCAGTTTTGTGTGTCATCAGTTTTCGGCGAGTTAAGGGCGACATTTCCCCATCTCATACTGCCACCCGTAATGCATACTGATGAGTATGAGAAGACGCAGCGTCTCCTCCGGGGAACCTCCCTCACATGATTGTGGTGTGCGCAATGACGTCAGACATCAGCGCATTCCATCTCACGCAGGGCAGGCTGGATCTTCTAGGGCAGCAGCCGCGGAGTAACAGGAGGACCAATGGATGTAGATGCCTTTTGTTGGGTGTGATTTTTTATTTGGGGGGGGGGGGGGTGGGAAGCATTTCATTCTTGGTCCTAGGCAGCACAATGTCTTGGGTCACCCCTACGCCAAGGGCAGCTCATTCACTTCAATGGGCTGCCCTAGGCGGGTTTGTTGCCCAGGCGGAGCTCCTGCCCCTTTTTACCCAACAAGCTTAGCGCAATTTTTTAAAAAGTGCATTTTCCCGCAAAACTCACAACGTGCGTTTGGGAGCCATTTATACTCAATGGTATGCAAAGACACGTTGCGTGCTTGGCTGCAATTTAGAATCCTGGGCAGAATTTTGGAGAGTCCAAATTGACAGGCATGTGCAGTGCCTTACCTGCGCATGCGCATAAAATGAATCTTCTGAGTATGGACTTTTCAGCCTCTCCCTGTCTGTGTTCATGAGACAATCACAGATAGAACGGTCATGGTCTATTGCTGGTTTTGTGATGCGGCTTCCGGACATCTCGCCCAGACTGCCCCCTACCCTGAGATACTAATCTTAGGCATCCCAGGAGACTTCAGGAACATCTACCACACTGCACTGCACAAAGTCATTAGCAGTGGCATCTTAAGAGCATTATAGGCCCCCGGGCAATGCAGTGCACTGGGGCCCCGCCTACACAATCACCCACCAGAATAAAAATGTGAATTATCGATAAGTCGATATTTATTGGTACAGCAGTGCCAGGCTAATGACAGCTTCCAAGTTCGGCGGCTGTATCCGGTGAACACACACACACGGACTGCAGTCAGACTCGACTGTCCTGTGTGTGCCTGTTCCCATGGAGTCAGACAGGCATTCCTGCAGTTGTGGGCTCCCCCTTTATGGGCCAAGTGGCCTGCCAGCAGCACAGGGCCGACAGGCGCTTGCCACCTACTAAGTTCTCCAGTGGGATGCACACGGGAATCAGGACTAATGCTTGGCTGGGGCTGGGTCACTAAGCAAGTGGGGCCCCCCAGGCAAGTGGGGCCCCCGAGCAACTGCCCAGCATGCCCATTCGGTAAGATGGCCATGGTCATTAGTATGGATGAGCTCGGGTGTGTTCAGATGGGAGCCCGATTCCTCCTGAGCTATCCCGCCAGGAAGCGGTCACTACACACAGCCAATGGTAAGTGGCCGATGCATTCCGTGTATACGGCGTGTAACGGAACCACCGACCTACACTGTGTTTGTGGTCTTCCATCAGTATACGGCTTCCTTCCAGTCATCAACATAGATATCAAATCCTAGCCGCCCCCATACAAAGCTAGCCGACAACTTAGCTTGTACAAGTTTTGGAACCTTCTCCTTTTTTCTACAGTTTCACACTCAATTTATACACACAAGCACATCCCCCTCCTGATCAAATTACCCCATCAGGTCAGGGTTTGCCTGATTACATCATATGCAGATGAAATTGTATACAGAAATAGACTTAACCTGAACTAATTATCTAGCCGTCTGGACAGAATACACATCCCACCTCATTATACAAACAATAGGGAGAGCCTGTCTGACATTGAAGTACAATACACATTAGCATAAGTGTAGACACAGACCCCATTTGAAGCAATCCAAACCATTACGTATCTGTCTTTCACTGCCAGTGATGGTGAGTAACGTCACACGGCGTTTTTGGATTTACTCAACACATTAATATATCTCCAACAGGATAACCCAGCAAACATGGATGGTGATTGGGGGGGGGGGGGGGGATATCCCCTGGGGTGAGGGCAAAATGAGCAGCGGATTTTCTGGATAGGCGCAGGGCACCAATAGGGAACATAGAGAACCATTGTTTTCTATGTGCTCTATTCACATTGCAAGAGCTCTTTCACACTGTGGTGCCCGCCAAAGAGCAATCTACATTTGGATTCCTTTTCAGATGGCATTTGGCAGGTGGTGAGGAGATGTTATATCGCCTCCTCACTTCCTGATTGAACCCTGTAATGCTGCATTACTCTGCTGTAATTGCTTGCATTGCATGCAGTTGTGCTGTGGGTGAATTTGACAGGCAGTGCCGCATTAAAGAGGAAGTAAACCCGAAGGTATAATTTGTACCTATAATAAGCCTTTCCTATAGGTACTGTAAATGTGCACCATTTAGGAGATTTTTACATTACATGCGCTGATGACGTCATCAGCGCATGCGCTCTAAAGCAATGACCACTCGTGCCGTTCCTTCAGATACCGGTGCTGTGAATGACAGCTCCCCTGCACATGCGCAGGAATGACTTCATTGCAGCTCCGGCCTGTCACACAGCCGGAGTCCACGGACCCAGAAGGAAAACCGGGAGAAGATGACATTGCGCATTGCATCCCTGGAGGGCTTAGCTTTCAGGTAAGTTTCACATAATGTGCTAGTATGTGATACATACCAGCACATTATGCCTTTACCTTGCAGATCCTAAAAAAATAAAAAATAAAATAAAAAAAACACAACAACCAGCGGTTTACTACTGCTTTAATAATGGCATGTGTACAGTGCCGGGACAAGGTCACCCAGCGCACATGGCAAAAATGCCAAATTGCGCCCCCCCCCCTTAGTCGCATGAAAATTGCTCAACCAAAATCGTGGGCGGAAATGCTTATTCCGTCCACACTAAAGTGTGAATGCCGCCTGCTTTATGTGCGACACACAAAATTGCGTGCCAGTTGCTCAACCAAAAAAAAAAAAAAAAAAAAAAGGCAAAACAATTCCCTCTACACCAAAGTGTGAATGCAGCCTGCAGCGATTGGGCTGCTCTGTATGCGACACGCTAAATCGCGTGCCAAACATTCAACCAAAATTGCTAAAAAAATTCCCTCTACACCAATTTTTATCCACCCCCCCTCCCCTAACTGCCCATCTGATAGAAACCCAATGCAGCAGGGAGCCATGGTGCGAGGAGCTGCAGTAAAGTGCAGGCGTAGCATTTTATTGCACCACACGGAGAAGCATTGCATGTCGTCACACTGCAGCTCGGTGCCAGACTGTGCAGAGACCAGAATGTATCTAACAAAGTTAAAAAAAAAAAAAAGGGGTGATGCACTAAAACATGCATTGTACGTCCCCCTGCTGGAGCTCCCGCTGTCAGCTGCCTGTGCGGGTCATTGTGAGCACAGCCTGCAGTTCCCCTTTAATTAGGGCTCAATCACACCTGATTTGCTCACTGAAGAGTGATCCATGTTCAGATTGCTCTTTACAGAGCATGACTGGTAGTGAGGAGGTGTTTGGCCTCCTCGCTACCCATTTTAACCCCCTAAATGTCAGAATTCAGTGCTGCAACCACTTGCGTCATGCACAGTTGTAGGGCACAGCTCCATTCCCATGAACAGGTTGCACCCAGCAGGTTGTAATGCCCTGGGTTAGAACCCCTGCCGCGGCATTGCCCCCCCCCCCCCAGACACTGCCTTCCCAGCTAAAAAGGGGAGCAAATTAGGTCAGAAAAAAAAAAAAAACAGGCACAACCACAGAGTTTTACCACCCCCCAACTGCAAGTGTAAACAAGGCCATATTTCCAATAAGACCCCATTCACACTAGCGCGACTTGGTCGCCTGCCATTGATTTGCACAGGACCCGTTCTAATAGGAGCGACACAAGTCGCTCCGACTTAGAAAAAGGGTCCTGTACTACTTTGGGGTGACCTGGAGCGACCTGCATTGACTTCAATGATATGAAGTCCGTGCATGTCGCGCAAAGGTTGCGGTGCACACTGTGCACCGCGACTTCACAGGTCGCCCCAGCAAGTCGCGTCGCCCCTGTGTGAACGGGGTCTTAGAGTGGAGTCAGGCAATGACAGCAATTAAAAAGGAAGAAAACACATTGAGCCTTGGTTCACAACGGTGCGGCTTTGAAAATCGCACTATCTTCAGCACGAATTTAAAGATCACAGCGATTTGCACCTCCAATTTCATTGCAGCTTGCAAATTCATTTAACAAAAGTCTGTGCAAGTCGCAATGAAATGGAAAAGAAGTAGTGCAGGAACCTTTTTGAAAGTCGTTGTGAAATGACTTGCGGCGATTTAAACGTTTCCATTGGTGGCAATGGGATGCGACTTGGAAAGATCGATTCGCACCGGTGTGAATGAGGGGTAAAATGCACACCAAAATAAATAAAAAAAAAAAAAAAAAAAAAAAAAAAATGCACACCTTACATTTTAAAAGCCCTATAAATGCTTTTCAGAGTTTGAGGAAAGGCCCCGTTCACATTTGGCTCATTGGGAATTGTGAAGGGAATAGGCGCCCCCATGTGTGACACATGAAATCACGTAAAAAATAAATAAAAATGATAATACAAAATCACGAGGCGATACGTGAGCGGGGCCTTTGCGCTTTTATCACATGACCAACATTTTCATCTCATTTAAAGGAGAACACACTTTTGTAAATCTATGTATAAAATTGTGACGTATCCGGATCACCACCATCATGGAGAAGGATGAACGCTCGGCTCCTGGAACTGTCCGTATTCGCCATGTATGCCGTATACAGTATGGTCACAGTACGCTCTATAAACAATGTTTACATACAATTACATTGTAACAAAGTTCTACAACTTACTGCAGCTGCTTCCTGGCTCTTCTGTCCCCTGAAGGGTTAATAAGGGCACATGGCAGGTGTGGATGGAGGTGACAGAGCAGGTAATATTCAGGACAGGAGGGACATGTCACCCCTGGGCTCTGCAATGCTCTTCTGATGGCTAATGATTATCCTGACTTGGTATAATCCAGAGACACCTCCCCCTCCTCTTCATGTAGTGGTTTCATCCGGATTATTTACCTTGGGCGTGTTCCTCCTGCTCATACAGGTGAGAAGACCACGCCTCTTCTTAAAGGGACAGTCGGTCTGATTTATAGAGGAAACTCTGGAGGCTTTCTCTGACATTATTATTCACTTTTAGATGAGATTGGCGTTACTAAACCTCTTGCCTTGAATGTTATTGTAACTTTACTGTATTCCTTTGTAGTTTGCAGTGGATCAATTTTCAGAGGGCAAGTTTAGCAGGAATTCAGGAGCCGATATCTCCTGATGCCGATGCCTCCTGATGCCCATACCGTCACCTCCTGATGCCGATGCCTCCTGATGCCGATGCCGCCTTATGCTGATGACTCCTAATGCTGATGCCTCCTGATGTCATTTCTGTCGCCTCCCGATGCCTCCTGATGCCTCCTGATGCCGTTGCTGTCGCCTCCTGATGCCGATGCCTCCTAATGCCAATGCCTCCTGCTGCCATTGCTGTCGCCTCCCGATGTCTCCTGATGCTGATGCCTCCTGATGCTGATGCCTCCTGATGCCGTTGCTGTCGCCTCCTGATGCCGATGCCTCCTAACACCAATGCTTCCTGATGCCATTGCTGTTGCCTCCCCATTACCTCCTGATGCCGATGCCTCCTAATGCCATTGCTGTCGCCTCCTGATGCCTGCTGATGCCGATGCCTGCTGATGCCGATGCCTCCTGATGCCGTTGCTGTCACCTCCTGATGCTGATGCCTCCTGATGCCGATGCCTCCTGGTGCCCATGCCATCACCTCCTGGTGCCAATGCCTCCTGATGCCAAAGCTGTCGCCTCCTGATACCGATGCCTCCTGATGCCCATCCCGTCGCCTCCTGATGCCGATGCCTCCTGATGCCGATGCCGCTGCATTTCATTTTTTTAACATGGGTTCTTATGGAACACGTTCACATCAATGCATTTTTGTGCCTCTGCGTTTTTGGAAAGGGTCAGGTACTTT
Organism: Pelophylax lessonae; assembly: GCF_965119305.1. Classification (NCBI taxonomy): domain Eukaryota; kingdom Metazoa; phylum Chordata; class Amphibia; order Anura; family Ranidae; genus Pelophylax; species Pelophylax lessonae. Next base: position 63,147,083 of record NC_138774.1, read on the forward strand.
TTTTCCTGCAAAATGCAGCGTTTTGCATGTAATAGACTTCAATGGGCATGCATTAAAAACAAATGTCCTGCATTTTTTATGAGTTTTTGACGCATTTTGCATTAATTAATCTGCCCAACAACAAATTGGGCAAATAAAAAAAAAAAGAATCAAAAACGCATAAAAAACGTCAAAAACACGTGTCCAAAAATGCGGAAAGCACACCAAAAACCACTACTCAAACGCTCAAAAGCAACATGCATAGGTGTGAATCGAGTCTGAACGTGGGTTTAAAATCATGCTGGGTTCAGCTGAACTCGCACGATTTCAAACCTGCATTTCAGTGCGACTTCAGGGGCGATTTGAAAGGCATTTTTTGGGCGTCTTTGGAGGCAGGCAAAACATCTGAACTTCTGTATAGGGGTATATATACACACACACTTATATGTATATATATACATACACATATATAGGTGTGAAAGGAGAGAAGCCGTATGGGTGTTAATTATTTCATTAGCGCAAGCATAGTGTTCTGCTACTTTCACACCTATATATGTGTATGTGTATATATACATACATGTGTGTGTGTGTATATATACCCCTACACAGAAGTTCTGATGTTATGCCTGCCTCCAAAGACCCCCAAAAAATGCCCAAAAAAAAAACGCCTGCTACTAAACTGGCAAGGTGTGAAAATAGCAGAGCCACTATCCTGTTCTATATTAATTCTAATACAAACAAACGTTTTTTTCTGGTTCTGGACATGCTACAGAGCTGAAACTTCACAGGTACACTTTTTAGACCCCCCAAAAAATAAATCCAAAGAAATCTAATTTTTTTTTTTTCAATAATTTTTTCAATAATGACAAATTTTAAGAACTTTTTTTTTGTGTGATTAATAGTCCCTGGGGTATGACCCAGAACCTTAGGCACTTTTTAGGGGCATTTATTGGGTTTTAGGGCTTCAAAATGGTGTTTTTTGATTACCGAAGTTCAGGTCCCATTGATTTCAATGGGGCTCTGAAATCCGGGCTGAACATTCGGGACGTTCGGGTGTTCTGGTCGAGCCGAACTTTTGAAAAGTTTGATCATCCCTAATGAGGAGGGCACTAACAGGTTCCCTGAGCACTGATTGGCATCCCTGGTGGCCATGGGTGGGCAATCCCTGCACAAACACCAGCCATTGCACAGACAAAAAACCGCAGTGCCCCTCCTGAGACTAGACTCTGGATCCGCCCCTGCACTAATTAGCCATAACATTATGACCACTCACCATAAACCACTTTGGCATGGACTCCACTAGACCTCTGAAGGTACGCTGTGGTGTCTGGCACCAAGCCTTCAGTAGCAGATCTTTAAATCCTGTAAGTTGTGAGGTGGGGCCTCCATGAATAAAACTTTTTTTTCCAGCACATCAAACAGATGGTTGAGGGATTAAAATCTGGAGAATTTGGAGGCCATGTCAACACTTCAAACTCGTTGTTGTGTTCCTCAAACCATTCTTGAATTCATCAGACCAGGTCTTATTCTTCCATTGCTCTGTGGTCCAGTTCTCATGTTCAAGTGGCCATTGTAGGCACTTTTGGCTGTGGGTCAGCATCGGCACCCTGACTGGTCTGTGGCTACACAGCCCCATACACAACAAACTGCAATACTCTGTGTGCTCTGACACCTTTCTATCAGAACCAGCATTCACTTTTTTACCAATTTGAGCTCCAATAGCTCTTCTATTTGATTGGACTACACAGGCCAGCCTTTACTCTGCTCGTTCATCAACGAGCCTTGGCTGCCCATGACTCTGTCGCCGGTTCTCTGGTTTTCCTTCCTTCGACCACTTTTGGAAGGTCCTGACTACTACAGAATTGTATTTTTTATTATTTTTTACATTTTTTAGCAGCCCCGTACACACGTACCGATTGTCGGTCCGAAAATGTTCGGCCGCCGAATGATCGGCCGATTTTCGGCTTGTTAGTATGATGCTTCAGACAGCCGACAGCGCACTTTCGGCCGAAAAGAATCTGTCTTGCAAGCATGAAAATTTTTGTATGCCCACACCAGAGCGGCCGATTGTTCGCCAGTCAGTACAGAATTCGGCCGACAGACAGCAGATTTGCAAGACTGGGCATGCTCAGAAAAGAAAAAACACAGGGAAAGTTAACCATTACATGACATCACTTCTGCAGTCGGCTGTAGTCGGCGGACAAAATTCTTGTGCAGTCTTTAGCACTTTTCAACAGACACGACAGCCCTGGACAAAAGACGGCCGATCGTTCGGCCGACGATCGGTACGTGTGTACGAGGCTTAAATAGACCTCTGATGTTCCTCCCTTGAGACAGAGCACAGACCTCAATCTCCATCTCTGCAGAACAGAATGAATGGACAGGAATAGCTCTGTACAGAGTTATTCATTCACAAACTGAAACATAATAAACACAGTTTACTGTGCCTCAATGATGGATGGACAGAGTCAGTGATTGGTATGGATCGCTGACTCTATTCATTAAGACAAGAATGGGGCTGGTAAATGACACATGCCTGATAAAGGGGCCCTGCGGATCTCCAAAATGTTGCTTCTTTTGTAACAATGCAATAGCTGAATAAAGTTTTGTACCCATTCTGGAGATCCATGGTGTGCTGGTGATGTTTCCTTGCTCTTACATAATGGGGGACCTCCGATGATATGGGCAACTGCTGACATGATGGGGGCCTTTGATGTTACGGGGAGATCTCTGATGTGATGGAGGGCCTGTATTGTAAAAAAGGGACTCTGATGTGATGAGGGGACCTCTCATGTGATGGGGGCCTCTGATGTAAAGGAAGGACCTCTGATTTGATGGGGGCCTCTGATTTGATGGGGGCCTCTGATGTGATGGGGGCCTCTAATGTAAAGGAAGGACCTCTAATGTGATGGAGACTTCTAATGTAAAGGAAAGACCTCTGGTGTAAAGTAAGGACCTTTAACCACTTAAGCCCCGGAAGATTTTACCCCCTTCCTGACCAGGGGGTATTTTGCGATTCGGCACTGCGTGACTTTAACGGACAATTGCGCGGTCGTGCAACGCTGTATCTAAACGAATTTGGCGTCCTTTTTTTCCCACAAACAGAGCTTTCTTTTGGTGGTATTTGATCACCTGTGCAATTTTTTGATCATGCGCTATAAACAAAAAAAGAGCGTAAATTTTGCAAAAATAACAATATTTTTCACATTTTTTTATATGAAATTCCCCCCAAAAAAAATGTAAAAATCAAAATTTTTTAACATTTTCGGCCAATTTGTTTTATGCTACCTATGTTTGGTAAAAAAAAATCGCAAAAAGCGTATTTTGATTGGTTTGCGCAAAAGTTATGGCGTTTACTAACAAAGGGAAAGATTTTTGTCATTTTTGTTGTTTTTTTTTTAACGCGTAATGGCGGCGATCTGCGATTTTTTTTTTGCGGTACTGCGACATTGGGGCGGACAGATTGGACCCTTGACTGACATTTTTGACACTTTTGGGGTTACCAGTGACATTTCTACAGTAATCAGTGCTATACATATGCACTGTTACTGTAAAAATACACTGGCAGTGAAGAGGTTAACTTTTTTTGAAAGGGAGGGGCTATGTGTGTCCCCAGGGGCGTGCTTTCTACTGTGATTGGCTGTGGCTTCAGCTGTATGAACGGTGATCAACGGTTCTACATAGTAGAACCGTATGATCATCAATCATACACAGGGGAGAATGAAAGGCAGCTTGTTTACACAAGCCGCCTGACTTTCTCCCTCTCCCCCGCCGATCGCAGAGTGCCTGGCGGACATCGGGTCCGCCGGTCACATGCGCGCGGGGGGGGGGGTCCGTGACCGAGCGGGAGCGCGCCTCTGGCGGCGCGCGCTCGCTCGCTCCCTAGACCCTCACAAGCAAGCGACATAGACCTACGTCAGTTTGCCTGTGAGGGGCTGACCGCCGACATAGATAGTCGTGCGGCGGTCGGCAAGTGGTTAAATTAACCACTTTACTCCCAGAGGATTTTGCTGTCTTACGTCCAGGCCACTTTTTGTGATTCGGCACTGTGCGACTTTAACTGACAATTGCGCGGTCATGCAACGCCGTACCCATACTAAATTTACGTCCTTTTTTCCCCACAAATAGAGCTTTCTTTTGGTGGTATTTGATCACCTGTGCGAATCTGTCCCTGCCTGTCACTTAGGAGATCCGCCCGCTTTGTTTACACAAGCGGGCGGATCTCCAAACTCGATTCCCCGACGATCGGGGAAGAGCAGCGGCAATCGCCCACAAGGGGAGGAGTCCAGCGACATAGGTCTACGTCGCTGGACGATAACGAGCCACATTGCCATAGTAGCAGCAATGGGAGCGGTCGTTATGTGGTTAAAGAAAGAACCTCTGATGTGATGGGGGCCTCTGATGTAAAGGAAGGACCCCTGATGTGATGGGGACTTCTGATGTAAAGGAAGGACCTCTGATGTGATGGGGACTTCTGATTTAAAGGAAGGACCTCTGATGTGATGGGGACTTCTGATGTAAAGGAAGGACCTCTGATGTGATGGGGACTTCTGATGTAAAGGAAGGACCTCTGATGTGATGGGGGCCTCTGATGTAAAAGAAGGACCTCTGATGTGATGGGAGCCTCTGATGTAAAGGAAGGACCTCTGATGTGATGGGGGCCTCTGATGTAAAGGAAGGACCTCTGATGTCATGGGGGCCTCTGATGTAAAGGGAGGACCTCTGATGTCATGGGGGCCTCTGATATAAAGGAAGGACCTCTGATGTGATGGGGGCCTCTGATGTAAAGGAAGGACCTCTGATGTGATGGGGGCCTCTGATGTAAAGGAAGGACCTCTGATCTGATGGAAGGACCTCTGATGTGATGGGGGCCTCTGATGTAAAGGAAGGACCTCTGATGTGATGGGAGCCTCTGATGTAAAGGAAGGACCCCTGATGTGATGGGGGCCTCTGATGTAAAGGAAGGACCTCTGATCTGATGGAAGGACCTCTGATGTGATGGAGGCCTCTGATGTAAAGGAAGGACCTCTGATGTGATGGGGGCCTCTGATGTAAAGGAAGGACCCCTGATGTGATGGGGGCCTCTGATGTAAAGGAAGGACCTCTGATGTCATGGGGGCCTCTGATGTAAAGGGAGGACCTCTGATGTCATGGGGGCCTCTGATGTAAAGGAAGGACCTCTGATGTGATGGGGGCCTCTGATGTAAAGGAAGGACCTCTGATGTGATGGGGGCCTCTGATGTAAAGGAAGGACCTCTGATGTGATGGGAGCCTCTGATGTAAAGGAAGGACCTCTGATGTGATGGGGGCCTCTGATGTAAAGGAAGGACCTCTGATGTCATGGGGGCCTCTGATGTAAAGGGAGGACCTCTGATGTGATGGGGGCCTCTGATGTAAAGGAAGGACCTCTGATGTGATGGGAGCCTCTGATGTAAAGGAAGGACCTCTGATGTGATGGGGGCCTCTGATGTAAAGGAAGGACCTCTGATGTAAAGGGAGGACCTCTGATGTGATGGGGGCCTCTGATGTAAAGGGAGGACCTCTGATGTGATGGGGGCCTCTGATGTAAAGGAAGGACCTCTGATGTGATGGGGGCCTCTGATGTAAAGGAAGGACCTCTGATGTGATGGAAGGACCTCTAAAGTGATGGGGGCCTCTGATCTGATGGAAGGACCTCTGATGTAAAGGAAGGACCTCTGATGTGATGGACCTCTGATGTAATGGGGTAACTGCTAATGTGAAGGGGGGTGTCACCAATTTGCATTTAAGCACACTAGCACTAATTTAAGCCAACTCTAAATTGGAGTACCGCAAGACATCAGTGCTCAGAGTGAGGCATGCTTGCGCTGGGAAGTTGCCATGAATGCGACAGGTTCCTGCACAGGGCTTGTGAGAAGATGCTAGGACTCTCGCAGCTGCCAGCATTTTAGCAACTAATGATGTATCTCTGGCCCAATTCAACTGCCAGCCAGGAGGATCCTGCAGGGATGATGGTTGATGCCATTAGCAAAATATGGCCATAGTCATATTTGGGCAGTGATGTAAATCTCCGGGCTGTCAGGTTTGCCTCTCACCTGATTGACAGTAAATGGCAGTGGGCAGATTCCATAACTGCTGTTGGGTTGTTTAGTTAATCTAGGACCTGCCCACTTCCATCTGCTGTCAACCACAAGGGAGGTGGACCTGATGAGGAAGTAGTCTCTCAGCCTCCCCATCCACACAACAGCTCAACTCCATAGACTCTACACCTATGTGACAGGCATAGTGGCCTGAGCCAGCATTACTGAGCTGCTCTAAGGATGGAGTGCCCGCTATGCCACCCACCATGTCTTCTGTGACACATTCAGGTATGTTTTTCAAACAGGCCTATGATACCCTTTGTCAATTACAGGTAGTATTTTGTGCTGCTCGGTCTAGGGGCATCAAATGTGGCGGCAAGTAACCGCTCTGTGTATAAGTTGCTGAAAAGCACACATTTTACTGTGTACTACGGTAACCGCAAGAATCTTTTTTTAACCGCTTGCCGACCAGCCGCCATAGTTTTACTGCGGCAGGTCAGCTCTGTCCCACTAAATGTCACTGATCCCCCCCAAAAGTGTCAAAATGTCAGTTAGGGGTCCGATCTGTCCACCGCAATGTCGCATTCCCGCTATAAATCGCTGATCAGCTGCATTACTAGTAAAAAAAATAAATAAATAAAAATGACATAAAACTTTCCCCTAGTTTGTAGACACGAAAACTTTTGTGCAAACCGATCAATATACAATTAGCCCCCGTTCACACTGAGGCGCCTTCCATAGAGAAGCTATGGATGTCGCCTGACAGGACGCCCCAGTGTGAACGGGGTCTTATCATCCCAAAAGGATGGGATGATAAACGGACATACAAGCTGAGCTACATTTCACCCCATTTTTTCAACTACATTACCTCCTGTATCATCAGCTCCAACTAGTGGCCAAATTGAGGTATCATTTTCAGAAATACCTCACAGAGAATATACTGCAATTTGAGCAGTAGATGGAGCCGATGATACAGGTGTTAACCACTTAAGCCCCGGAGGATTTGGCTGCTAAAGGTCCAGACCCCTTTTTTCAACTTGGCACTTCGTGACTTTAACTGATAATTGCGCGGTCATGCAATGCAGTACCTAAACGAAATTTACGTCCTTTTTTCCCACAAACAGAGCTTTCTTTTGGTGGTATTTGATCACCTCTGCGCTTTTTCTTTTTTGCGATATTAATAAAAAAAGAGCGAAAATTTTGCAAAAAAATGACATTTTCAACTTTGTCTTTTAAAAAATATCCAATATACTCAATTTATGTCATTTTTTTTGGCCAAAATATATTTAGCTACATGTCTTTGACAAAAAAAAAATCAATGAGCGTATTTTTATTGGTTTGCGCAAAAGTTATAGCGTCTACAAACTATGGTGTAAATACTGAAATTTACGAAGCTTTAATTTCTGACTGCCTATCTCATTTCATGAAGTGCTAAAATGGCGGGGCAGTACAAAACCCCCCCAAACTACCACTTTTTGGAAAGTAGACATCCTAAGGAATGTTCTGAGGGGCATGTTGAGCTCATTGAATATTTTATTTTTTTGTCACAGGTGTTTGAAAAATGACAAAAATAATTTTTTTTTTTTTTTTTTTACACAAAGTTGTCATTGAAATGATATATTGCTCACACATGCCATGGGTATATGTGTAATTACACCCCAAAATATATTCTGCTGCTTCTCCTGAGTACAGGGATACCACATATGTGGGACTTTTTGGGAGCGTAGCTGTGTACGGGAGCCGGAAAACAAATCACCACCATCAGAATTTCAAAGGGCGTACATTTTTCATTGCATTTTCTCACTACCTATAACGGTTTTGGAGGCCCTGAAATGTCAAGATACCACAAAACCCCCCCAAATGACCCCATTTTGGAAAGTAGACACCCCAAGCTGTTTGCTGAGAGGCATGGTGAGTCCATGGAATATTTTATATTTTGCCACAAGTTTCGGGAAAATTACAATTTTTTTTTTTAATTTTTTTTTTTTACACAACGTTGTCACTAAAAGATAAATTTCTCACACATGACATGGGTATATGTGGAATGACACCCCAAAATACATTCTGCCACTTCTCCTGAGTATGGGGATGCCCCATGTGTGAGACTTTTTGGGAGCCTAGCTGTGTACACTCTCAGCAAACAGCTTGGGGTGTCTACTTTCCAAAATGGGGTCATTTGGGGGGGTTTTGTGCTATCTTAGAATTTTAGGGCCTCCGAAACTGTGATAGGTAGTCAGGAGTGAAATCAACAATTTACGCCCTTGGAAAGCCTGAAAGTGGAGGTTGGATTTCGGGGTCCTGTACTCGGCTAGACTGCAAAAAAGTCTCACACATGGGGTATCCCTGTACTCAGGAGAAGCAGCAGAATGTATTTTGGGGTGTCAGTTCACATATACCCATGGCATGTGTGAGCAATATATCATTTACTGACAGCTTTGTGTAAAAAAAAAATATATATATATATATATATATATATATATATTTCCCGGAACTTGTGGCAAAATATAAAATATTCCATGGACTCACCATGCCTCTCAGCAAACAGCTTGGGGTGTCTACTTTCCAAAATGGGGTCATTTGGGGGGGTTTTGTGCTATCTTGGAATTTTAGGGCCTTGGTTTTCGGGGACCTGTACTCGGCTAGACTGCAAAAAAGTTTCACACATGGGGTATCCCTGTACTCAGGATAAGCAGCAGAATGTATTTTGGGGTGTCATTTCACATATACACATGGCATGTGTGAGCAATATATCATTTAGTGACAACTTTCTGTAAAAAAACAACAAAAAAAAAAGAAATAATAATTTTCCCGACACTTGTAGCAAAATATAAAATATTCCATGGACTCACCATGCCTCTCAGCAAATAGCTTTGGGTGTCTACTTTTCAAAAAGGGGTCATTTGGGGGGTGTTTGAACAGTCCCGGCATTTTACGCTCAATCTTAGCCACACATCACCCACTCTTCTAACCACTTGAAAACCAAGCCTTTTCTGTGCCTTTTTGTTTACATGAAAAAATATTCTTTTTTTACTAGAAAATTACTTTGAACCCCCAAACATTATATATTTCTTTAAAGCAGAGGCCCTATAGAATAAAATGGTGGATGTTGCAATTTTTTTTGTCACACGGTATTTGCGCACAGATTTTCCAAACGCAATTTTTGCGAAAAAAATACATTTTTTTTAAATTTATTGCACAAATACACTATATAATTCCAATTTGTTTGGTAAAATTTAAAAGATGATCTTATGCCGAGTTCATAGACACCTGACATGACATGCTTTAAAAATTGCGCACACCTGCGCAGCGGCAAAAACGTACGTACATTTTTAAAAACCTTTAAAAGTCTCTACAGGTTACCACTTTAGACTTACAGAGGAGGTCTACTGCAAGAATTACTGCACTCGATCTGGCGATCGCGGCGATACCTCACATGCATGCTGAAATTGCGGTTTACATATGACACTAGACCAACGCTTGCGTGTGCCATTGCGCGCAAGCACGGGGGAAAGGGGGCGGAGCTCGATTTTTTTTTTTTTTTTGCTCTTTTATGTTATTTTGACACCTTTCCTTTAATTTTTTTTTTTTTAAATCATTTTTATTGCTATCACAGTGAATTTAGATATCCCCTATGATAGCAATCGGTAGTGACAGGTACTCTTTTTTTTAAAAATTGGGGTCTTTTATACTCTAGATCTCTCCTCTGACCTTAATGCTTCTGACCACGCCAAAATTGGTGTGATAAAATACTTTCCCAATTTCCCAATGGCCCTGTTTATTTCTGGCGAAAAAGAAGTCATGAAATGCTCGTAGCCTCCGGCATCTTAGGCCATAGAGATGATTGGAGCCATTCTAATCTTCAATTAGCTCTATGGTTAGATAACTGAACCACCGGCTGCACTCTCGGGTTAACCGGTGGGACAGGAGAGCCCGAGAAAAACCACGGAAGGCTGCGGAAGGCGGCGGTGGGGGGGGGGGGAGGCCCCTCCCACTGCATGTAAAAGCAGTCTAGCGGCCAATTACCTGCTAGGATTGCTTTTACATGTAAGCCGACCGCTGGCTGTAAAAAACGATACCAAGATGATGCCTAAATCTGCAGGCATCATCCTGGTATAACCACTCAAAGTCCAGCAACGTACCAGTACATTGCTGGTCCTTGTTTGGCATATAGGTTTTTTTTTTTTTTCATGCAGCCTGTGGGCTGAACGGAAAAAAAGAGAACCTATCAGAAATCAGCACAGAAATAATGCGTAGTATTACTCATCATTAACCGCCCAAACAACCACCCACTGAATTTAATGATGGGTATACACGGCACTATCCACGTATACCAAAATAGGATTTTAACTGCAGTGCTGAAATCAGAAAATCACCACAGCTGCTATCAGCAAAGGTATCCATATATGCTGAGCGCAAACGCTGTTTGTGTCAGATTATATAAAATCAAGGCGTGGTAGCCGACGAGTACCTGCAGGAGAAACAGGTCACAAAAGAATGAAAAAACAAACAAAGGACATTTAAATGTACAGTAAGAAGAGTAGAAGGACATATAAAATGACTGACACAACAACAGTTTTTGGATCCTTTTATTTTTCTTTCTAACTGTTTCTTCATGTCTTGATTTGGGACTGCGATCTTCTGCGATCTTCTCTTCCAGCTTGGGTCTCTCAAAATGTCGATGGACATCCAACATCCTTCGAGACCCTGTGTTTGTGTGCCCTACACTGTGTCGTGCTGTACCCTACACTAATACTCCACTAGTGTATGGTAGCGCTCAAAACATTCCCCGATGCAGAGACCAGGTTGGTCAGGACATTTGGGACAATAATAACGGGTGTCACGCCTAAATCCGCGCCTGCGACAGACACGACATCTTCTTTGGGGCCATCTTTGGGTAGGGGTACTCGGGAGGGCATAAGGAAAATGCCTCTCATGCAGCCGGCTCACTGCATCTGGAAGGGGAAGTTGGGCAGGCATGCCTCCTGGGTACAGGTAGGCAAGGATGATCTCTTCCTGGAATTCCCGGAAAGATCCAGTTCGTCCTGACGCCTTGTATAGGACAAAGGCGTTCAGCATCGCCAATTGGAATAAATAAACAGACACTTTTTTGTACCAGCGTCTGGCTTTACGGGCAACTAAATACGGCGCCAAAAGCTGGTCGTTAAGGTCCACCCCTCCCATGTTAAGGTTATATTCGTGGACACAGAGGGGTTTCTCCACAACGCCAGTTGCCGTAGTGATTTGGATTGTCGTGTCTGCGTGAAGGGAGGACAGAACATAAACATCCCGTGTATCCTTCCACTTCACCGCAAGCAATTTGTCCGTTTTCAAGCAGGCTCTCGCCCCCCGACTAAGACGGGAATCTACAAGCCGTTGGGGGAAGCCCCGGCGATTAGGTCGCACGGTGCCACATGCGCCAATTTGTAATTCGAGCAGGTGACTAAATAGTGGCACGCTTGTATAAAAGTTGTCCACGTACAAATGGTACCCCTTTCCGGATAAGGGTGACACCAAGTCCCAAACGATCTTACCGCTGCTCCCTATGTAGTCTGGGCAGTTGGGGGGCTCCACACAGCTATCTTTTCCCTCATAGACCCGGAAACTAACTGTATAGCCTGTGGCCCTGTCACACAATTTATACAGTTTGACCCCGTATCTGGCACGCTTGCTGGGGAGGTACTGTTTCATAGCAAGGCGGCCAGTAAATTTAATCAGGGACTCGTCAACGCAGACAACTTGTTCGGGGGTAAACAAGGCTGCAAACCGCTGATTGAAGTGGTCTATGAGGGGCCGAATTTTGTGGAGCCGATCGTATGCAGGGTCTCCCCGAGGACGACAGATTTCATTGTCGCTGAAATGCATAAATCGCAGAATTTGCTCATATCTCGCCCTGGACATGGAGGCAGAGTACATGCGCATATGGTGAAGTGGGCTAGTGGACCAATATAGCCGCAATTCACTCTGTTTAGTTATGCCCATGTGGAGGGAAAGGCCCAGAAAGATCTTAAATTCGGAAACCGTTAAAGGTTTCCAGCCGAATTGTCTGGCAAGGGGCGAATTTGGGTTGGCGGCGATAAATTGTTGAGCATATAAATTTGATTGATCCACAATAGATCTGAAAAGATCTTCCGTGAAGAACAGCTCAAAAAAGTTCAGGGGCGTAAAACCAGCTGTCTCCACGTGGATTCCAGGTTGGGCGGTGAATGGGGGAAGTACTGGCGCTGTAGTATCAGTGGGTTGCCAATTAGGAAATGCCAGCGCATCAGGGAGGGCACTATGGGCTCTACGGGCCTGTCTTCGAATACGCGGTGGCTGCGGGCCACTACTTGTGCTAGCCACCGCACCAGCTTCAACTGCACTTAGGGGACTCGCCACGTCACCAGGTCTTACTGCAGTGCTGGTTGTACTAGGTCCAGGGTGTACTAGGCCGCTGGCGCTTGCCAGGTCGCCAGAAGGATGAGCGGCACTAGTACCCACACTCTGCTCCATACGAGCACCCTGCGATTCCTGCATCTCAACAACACCAGAATGGGGTCGGGTACGCCTGGGTCTAACAGGGACCCATCTGTCGTCGGAGCTATCTGTCAGGGAGCCGCTGCTGTCTTTTGGTTCGTATACTGACCCTGATTCTGCCGGTGAGGCTTCCCCATCGCTCTCACCTGACATGGTCATTATACTGTAAATAGCTTCATCACTGTACGAACGTTTAGACATTTTGGTAACTAAATTTACCCGTACAGTGATGCGACTCACAGGTAATAAAAGCACCTGGTTGTCGAAGATTATTTCAAGCGCTACCAAAAAAACTGCTAATGCTAGCAGGGATCAGGCCTGACTCTGCTAACACAGCGGTTTTGTGTCTTGTGTTTTTTTGTAAGTGACAGTAATCTATTGATTACTACACTTACCTGGGTGAAAGGGTTAAACGCAGGTGCTGGCAAGAATCAGTGCTGATCGTGCAAACACCGCGTTTTGGGAACCCTAAACTATGGGGGCGCTAGTATAGTTCTGATCAGATCAGATATTGATCTGTTCAAACACTATACTAGAAATGGAAGTGTATGTGCGTGCGTGCGTGTGTGTGTGGCAATCAAGGGGTTATTTCTAAACTATGCGCTGGGGATCTGGGGGGGGTGGCGGGGACCCTAAACCTCCTTTGGGAAAGAAACTAGCTAGCTAGCACAACCTCAAGTCACAATGACACCAATACAAAATACAGTAAAAACAGTATATTATGTGTGTATTAGTGCTAATGTGACAGAGGGTGTAGGGGTTAACGGGATGTGATCAGGGGGGGATCAGGGGTTTAAATCTTTATTGGAAGGGGCTGGCGGGTATCCTAAGGATAAAAGGAACGGTGGCAAGCGCTAAACCTGGTCACAAGTCACACTTATACGGGTATATAGAAAATGCTATATACTGTATACAGTGTGCGTTGTGGCAGGGGGTGTAGGGGTGATCAGGGGGGGGATCAGGGGATTAAATCTTTATTGGGCGGGTGGGGGGGACCCTAAACCTGCTTGGGACACAAACTTAGTCGCCTGCGCTAATTCTGATCACAATCACACTAATACAAAAATACAAAAACACAGTATATTACGTTTGTATTAGTGCTGATGTGACAGAGGGTGTAGGGGTTAACTAGCGGTGATCAGGAGGGGATCAGGGGGGATCAGGGGCTCAAATCTTTATTAGGGGGGGTGGCGGGTAATTCAAGTGGAAAAGGGGGGGTCGCAAGCGCTAGACCTGACCACAAATCACACTTATACGGGTATATAGCAAAATGCTATATACTGTATACGGTGTGTGTTATGGCAGGGGGTGTAGGGGTGATCAGGGGGGGGTCAGGGGCTTAAATCTTTATTGGTCGGGTGGCGGGGACCCTAAACCTTCTTGGGACAGAAACTTAGTCGCCTGCGCTAATTCTGATCACAATGACACTAATACAAAAATACAATAACACCGTATATTGCGTTTGTATTAGTGCTGATGTGACAGAGGGTGTAGGGGTTAACGGCGGTGATCAGGGGGGGTTCAGGGGGGATCAGTGGGTTAAATCTTTATTAGGGGGGGGTGGGGGGTAATTTGAGTGGAAAAGGGGGGGTCGCAAGGGCTACACCTGTTCACAAATCACACTTATACAGGTATATAGGTATATGCTATATGCTGTATATAGTGTGTGTTGTGTCAGGTGCTGTAGGGGTTAATTGGGGGGGCGATCGGGGGTGAAATGTGCCTATCTAACTGTGTGTGGGTGTGCTTGGTGCAATACTCACAGTAAGATGTGCTCTCCTCTCACGCTGGATCCAAAAAGACCGTTGTGGGGGGAGGGCACATCTCCTCTAAGCCTGTGTTTACATTTCACAGGCTTAGAGGATGATCTGATTGGGCAGGACCGATCAACAGGTCCAGACCAAAAATGATTGGCCTGGACCTGATGACTGATCGGTTCTGAACCCAATCGAGTCATCGGCGGCGGCGGCGGGGCGCGGGAGCGCGCACAGGGCCGGCAAAAAGTGCTGACGTAGGCCTACGTCAGTTTGCCTGGCCGGGGCTGAGTGCCGACGTAGATCGTCGTGCGCCGGTCGTTAAGTGGTTAAAGTGAAACTTTACCTATACCTATACCAACTTGATAAAAAAAATAATGTCTCTTTTCTGCAAGGAACATACATTCACAATAATCATGCTATCAAAATTAGTGTGTGCTGTAAATTGCCCCCAGCAATGCTCCTCTTTCTTCTTGCTGGAGGCTGCCTTTTTTGCTGACGCCCAGAGCTCCTGAGCAGCAGTAAATCTTTAGGCTGTCAGCACATTTAGCAGTGCTGAAACAGAGAACAACTGAGCATGTGCAGAGCAGGGTATAAGACAGGGAATTTCTGGATTTTAAACATTATAGGCCCTTATTTTTATTGTTTTATATATACTTGCAAAAGGGGCCAGCCTGAAGTGATCAAGCATGCCTTAATTTTCTGAGTAAAGTTCTATTTTAATGTATTAAAAAACATACGGTTAAATTTAGCTCTGTTTGCGATATTTTTTAAATAAATAGAATCCATAGTGTTACATTAAACCTTGCTTTAAAGTGGACCTGTCAGCTATTTAGGGTGGAATCGGACACTGGAATGTAAAGAAATGAGAAAGCTTTTGCCTAGCTTTTACCATTTCCGTACCTTGCTTGTGTGCACATGTTGTGCCCCCTCAGCTCCTGGGAGGGTCGCATTTCTAGCCAAGTCCAGCATTTAATGCCAGCGTCTACTACTAATAGATCTGAGCTGTATTGTAAGTGGATGAGGTTTGGATTTTCTCCTTCTTTTCAATTACCATACCATTTTGGTATTTTTCGACATATACACATATATCTTTTGCAGATACACATCATATACTTTCCCCTGATGAAGTGGAACACAGTCTACAGAAACGCGTCGGGCCTACTCTGATGCAATTTAGTATCATGTATTGATAGTCGTACTATACAACTGTTTGTGCAATACTGTACGATGTTGTCCAATGCACTCCAGCTCATATCTACAATGTCTGTTATTCAATGTCATTATTTCTGTTTCATTATATGTTTTTGTTATTGTCATTGCTATAATAAACCTGGTTTTTATTTCATTTGGCCGTGTCACACGCTCTAATTTAAAGTCTCAAACTCCGCCTTCTTTCTCATAAACCCAAACTGTATAACACTCCAGTCGGAAGGTCCAGCATTCAAGGGCTCACCAAATGGCCTGAAGTTCCAGAATGTTGATCAGAAGATGAGATTCCATTAACCACTTAAGCCCTGGAGGATTTTCCTGCTCAAAGACCAGGGGCTATTTTGCGATTCGGCACTGCGTGACTTTGACGGACAATTGCGTGGTCGTGCGACGCTGTACCTAAACTAATTTGACGTCCTTTTTTTCCCACAAACAGAGCTTTCTTTTGGTGGTATTTGATCACCTGTGCGATTTTTTGAGCACGCGCTATAAACAAAAAAAGAGCGTAAATTTTGCAAAAATAACAATATTTTTCACATTTTTTGTATGAAATTCCCCCCAAAAAAATGTAAAAATCAAAATTTTTTTAACATTTTCGGCCAATTTGTTTTATGCTACATATGTTTGGTAAAAAAAAAAAAATCACAAAAAGCGTATTTTGATTGGTTTGCGCAAAAGTTATCGCATTTACTAACAAAGGGAAAGATTTTTTGTTTTTTTTGTTTTTTTAACGAGTAATGGCGGCGATCTGCGATTTTTTTTTGCGGTACTGCGACATTGCGGCGGACAAATCGGACCCTTGACTGACATTTTTGACACTTTTGGGGTTACCAGTGACATTACTACAGTAATCAGTGCTATAAATGTGCACTGTTACTGTAAAATGACACTGGCAGTGAAGGGGTTATCTTTTTTTGAGAGGGAGGGGTTATGTGTGTCCCTAGGGGCGTGATTCTAACGGTGATTGGCTGTGGCTTGAGGTGTAGGAACAGTGATCAACGGTCCTACATAGTAGAACCGTTTGATCACCATTCCTACACAGGGGAGAATGACAGGCGGCTTGTTTACATCAACCGCCTGCCTTTCTCCCTCTGCAGCGACGATTGCCGAGTGACCGGCGGACATCGGGTCCGCCGGTCACACGCACGAACTTCCTAGGAAACGAGCCGTGGCGGGCGCCCGGCCGCTATTGGCTCACAAGGAAGTGACAGGCAAGTGACGTACCCATACGTCACTTTGCCTGGCCAGGGATGACCGCCGCAGTATATGTACTTGCGGCGGTCGGCAACCGGTTAAGACCCCCCCCCCCCATTGTTGGTGCTGCCTCCTGAATGTGTTTCTTTTTTTTTTTTTTTTTCCCCAGTCAAATGGGAATTTTGCATTGAAATACTGTGTCACAACCTCAAGCCAAGCATTTGGCTTGTAGCTGCTGTGCAGCCCCATTGAGCCCATTGGGAAACTTGACATGTCAAGGTAAAATTTCCGCACTATGAAGCTAAGCATCGAGGCCATGGCAATGTGTTCTCATCCAAACAGCTGCTATGTTCATTTAGAGATGGGGGGTCAGGGAGTGGCTCTGTTTAATCATCCTTTTTTAGGACACTCCCACTATTAGACACAATCTGGTCATGTGCATTGCTCTCTTTGGCATGCATAGCACAACTTGTTTTTCATCGGCATCCCTGCAGGGGGGTGATAATTTGTCATGCTGTGTTGACTTTTTAAATGTAAACCAGGCCAATTACCTGGTATGGATATTTTGTGTTTTCACACGCGCGGGGGGGGGGGGGGTCAGTGACCACGCGGGAGCGCGCCCGCTCCCTAGACCTAGATCTACGTCACTCTGCCTGTGAGGGGCATTCAAGGGCTCGCCAAATGGCCTGAAGTTCCAGAATGTTGATCAGAAGATGAGATTCCTTTAATGTCCACCTCCTGCACTGACAGGATAAGTAGGACCCCACCCCAGTCTGATGGCTGGCATCAGTTGTGAGGATCTTTCAGAGGACCTGAAGGAAGGGCTTCCCCAACTGCAGGGTAATATTCTTGAACCACAAAGCCAGGAACAACTTAGTTTTTAGTTGTGGTCCTGTCCAAAGCCTGGAATGGAACTGGGCAAATGGGACTGCCTTGAAGGAGGCCATAATCCATCCCAGGGCTTAAGAGACCAAGTCTGGCAGCGGATAAATTAGAGTTTCTCAAGAGGAAAGAAAACTCTGGCTTGAGCAAAGTAGGGAAGATATCCATTCTCATATGAGACAAGGGGGGTTTTTTTTGGGACTTTGAGTGAGGCGTGTGATTGTCTGGCCATAGACTATACAAAAATATGTTGTGAGGTATCTGAATGTGCTTACCATCGAAACAAAAACATGAGTAAGTACACATGTAACTTGATTTATTATGAATGCACAAATAGTAACATCGTAGGGACAATAGATGACATACAATAGTCCCAATGACCAGAGCATAAAAAATACATGTTCAAATGGAGTATAAAAACAACATGAAGTAATTGATAGCAAAATAGTACATAGTCCACAGAAATTGCATCATGATTTCTCTACGCGTTTCGTGTTATACAACACTTCCTCAGGAGCTGGTGCAAAATGATTAACTATGAAAAAGAAGATATCATGAAGTAATGCATATAATGGTATAATGCCCATTGAGAAGAGTATTAATTGTATAGGGTTGCTTACAATGAGGTGAAGCTATTGCCTCGAAGGACTCGCCAATAGGGTTACATAGGGGTCCCTCCCTTGGCGAGTCCTTCGAGGCAATAGCTTCACCTCATTGTAAGCAACCCTATACAATTAATACTCTTCTCAATGGGCATTATACCATTATATGCATTACTTCATGATATCTTCTTTTTCATAGTTAATCATTTTGCACCAGCTCCTGAGGAAGTGTTGTATAACACGAAACGCGTAGAGCAATCATGATGCAATTTCTGTGGACTATGTACTATTTTGCTATCAATTACTTCATGTTGTTTTTATACTCCATTTGAACATGTATTTTTTATGCTCTGGTCATTGGGACTATTGTATGTCATCTATTGTCCCTACGATGTTACTATTTGTGCATTCATAATAAATCAAGTTACATGTGTACTTACTCATGTTTTTGTTTCGATGGTAAGCACATTCAGATACCTCACAACATATTTTTGTATAGTCTATGGCCAGACAATCACACGCCTCACTCAAAGTCCCACATAAAACCCCCCCTTGTCTCATATGATATTAGGGATGGAGATACAAAAGTTTTGTAACCTCATTTAAAGTCCCGACTTTCCCTGTTTTCCTTCCGATATCAATTCTCATAGGATACTAGGAAATAACTATGGAATGCTGGGAATAGAAGAGGATATATTGAGAGGGCCCACAATTTGTTTGCTAGTGTCCGATTCTCCTGTAGGCAGCAGTATAACCTGACAGCCTCTGAATACCCCTATGGAACAAGAAAGAAACTACAATAAACTTGCCAGGAAAGCAAAATGGGAGTTGCCATAGTCAGCTTATGGGCTCTTTCACACTATCCGTCCATTTCACACTATCCGTGACCGTCCGTCCGTTCTCATCCGACCCGATCCGCTGGACGGATGGAAAATAGGGTTTCCATCCGTCCAGATTTGACAGATCGGATGTCAGTGGACATGTCTCCGCTGACATCCGATGCCCCATAGGAATGCATGGGGGGACCGTTCAGATCCGCCAAAAAAACGGACAGGCGGATCTGAACGGTCCACCTGTGTGAAATGGGCCTAAAGATTTAATTTCCAGGAATATCATTCTCATCTGTCCCTTACTAACTGGTAGGTAGCTGATCTGAGACAACTCTATGCATAGGCCATTCATAGAATGACTTGTATTCCTTTAATGGCTAGAAAGCGTTCTATAGCTGGATGAGGCGGAGATCATGTCAACACCCTCCTCTCCAGCTTGTCCAATCGCAGATTGGCTTGCATTCATTGAAAAGAACACAAGGTGTTTTATGAATAGTGGTTGCGCCAAGCAAAATACCCCCCTTTTGTCAGTGTGCATAGGGCAAGCCAGCCACATAGAACCCAAGCAGGACCTGGAAATATGCAGCTACTACTGTAGCAGTGCTGACTACTACAGTGGTGTTTAGCTTCCCAAGTGGCCACTCAGGCACGAGATATGCATACTTACATTGTGCCAAGCTGTATGCAATACAGACCTGGAGTTCAGCTTTAGGATATTGCAGGCACTGCTTCAGCTCTCCAATCAGCAAGGAGTATGAACTTTGCTGATTGGAGAGCTCTTGCTTTGACTCAGCTGGAAGGTTGTCAGGCCTTTGCAGAAAAACCACTGCCTCCCCACACAGAGGAAGGATCCTTCTCGGCAGCATGCTGGCAGGGGATAGACTTTTCTACTTAGGCTGTGGCTGTATTTGTTAAAGAAAATAAACTGTAGAGCTTTGCATACCTGGAATGTTTTCAGCTTATTCAAACAGAATGTAACCTGCCAACACATTTGTATTTACATAAGGGAATAGAACTCTGTTACTAAACCCACAGCTGTAAAATTATTCTCTATATGCAGTAAAGCATGCTTGTTTTACTCAACGTGGAACCTAAGGGGTTAATCCTCTGCATTATGTAAAAAAGGCTGTTTGATCCTGTCTTCTCTGATCCTCCCCTTCTTTTACTGTCCCCAATCCATCTCCTGATAGAGCAGAGCCTTGGAGGCACTCTGCACATGCTCAGTTCGGTGTGTATTGCTAGAGAGGTTGTTTTTTTTTTTTTGCATGTGATCAGCACAGGGCCAGTCAGAACTGTCCAGACAAAAAGTCAGAGGTCATGCAGCCTCATAGGACAGTCAGAGCAGAATGAAAACTCCTCCTACCAGCTTTAACTTGACACTGATAGAAGTCATAAGACTGCTATATACTATGGATGAGAAAAGGTATTTAGCAGTTTATAGTTATTAAAATAATGGGATTTTTGTCTTACCGTAAAATCCATTTCTCTGATGTTCATTGACGGACACAGCTCTACATCTTCTTGAATGTAGGGTTATACTGCCCCCTACCGCAGTAGGACACTAGGCAGAAAAACTCAAACACGCCTATGGGGCAGTCACTGGTGGTATACTCTCCCTTCCTGCTATAGGTATTCAGTTATGTAATAAGCAGTGTCAGAAGGAAAAATCCAACTCTATAGAGGGGCGGGTGCTGTGTCCCTCAATGAACATCAGAGAAATTAATTTTACGTTAAGACAAAAAATGGATTTTTGTAAAATCTTACCGTAAAATCCTTTTCTCTTAGCTCATTGACAGACGTAGTCCTCGGTGATACAGCACCTTCGGGTTATGTTGCCTCCACAGGAGTAGGACTAGACAGGAAATGAAAAATGCTCTGGCCACACCCCAGGGGCAGTCCCCGAGGGTATATCCTCTCTCTCTCTGCTACAGCAAATCAGTTATGTCACAAAAGCAGTGCTTAGAGAATTTAACCCAACCCAACTCAAAAACAGAGGGGCGGGTACTACGTCTGTCAATGAGCTAAGAGAAAAGGATTTTACGGTAAGATTTTACAAAAATCCATTTTTCTCTATCGCTCATTGACAGACGTAGTCCTCGGTGATACAGCACCTTCGGGAAGTCCCAGAGCAGTATCACAAATGAGGGGTGGGAAAATGGAAATCAAATCCAAATCTAGAAGGCCCAACCGGTGCCAACTAGAAGTTTACAATGCTCATCCTTAATGATGAGACTCAACAAAAAAATTTTCAAACAGAAAAAAACCCTCGAGGTAGACCACCGGTCTCCTCAAATTGCGGCCTGCAAAACCTTGCGGCCAAATGAGGCATCCGCCGATGCCATCACATCAATTTTATAAAATTTTGTAAAGGTATGTACCGACGACCAGGTGGCCGCTTTACATACCTGGACCACTGACGCCTGATGGCGAAAGGCCCAGGAAGTACTGAGCGCTCGAGTGAAATGCGCCCTAACAGGGAACTGAGGATTCCGACCCTTAATAGAATAAGCCTGTACCACCGTCTGACTGATCCATGTAGATATGGTCACGGCAGACACAGGCAACCCCCTTCAAGGGCTATCTGTGATCACAAAAAGTGAGTCCGTCTTACGAAAACCACTTTAGGAAGGAAGGATGGATTCGGAAGAAGAACCACCTTATCGCTATGAACCACCAGATCTGGGGAACGACAGGATAATGCGGCCAGTTCTGACACCCTGCGTACAGAAGTAATGGCCACCAAGAAGGCCACCTTCTGGGAATGTAAGCAAGGGAATCTCCCCAATATCTTCAAAGAGAAGTTTCTGAAGAACCGACCACACTAAATTAAGATACCAGGCGGTAAGGGTGCGCACACTGGCGGAGCCAGATGTCGCACCCCCTGGATGAAATTCCGCACCAAGAAATGATTAGCCAAAAGGTTTCTTGAAAGAAGATTGCTAACGCCGAAAACCTGACCCTTGATCGTGCTCAAGGATAGTTTCTGCTCAACCCCTTGTTGCAGACAGACCAAAATTCGGGTCACCGAATAGGTCTGTGGGGGAAATCCAATAGATTCACACCATGCAATATAAGACTTCCATGTGCTGGAAGTCGCTTTCCTTGCTTTAACTGGAGGTAGGAATAACTGAAGCTGACACTCCCTTGTCCTTCAGTACCTGGGTCTCAATGGCCAGGCCATTAAACCAGCGACTGTAAAGCAAGATGGAAGATCGGTCCCTGAGACCGCAAATCCTCCCTGAGAGGAAGTCTCCAAGGAGCGTCCGCGACTAGCCTCGCCAAGTCGGCGTACCAGGCTCGACGAGGTCAATCCGGAATTTCCAGAATAACTGGAATTCCCTCCACCTCTATCCTGCGAAGAAGTTCCCGCAGCAACTTGAGAGGATGGAAGGCATGCCGTAGCTGATACTGCCCCCACGGTGCGATCAGCGTTTCTGCTGCGTCCGCTAGAGGATCGTGGCGCGAGCTACAAACCTCCGCACCTTCCTGTTAGGCCAAGGTGCCAACAGATCCACATCCGGGATGTCCCAATGAAGGGACAGCTAGGGAAAAACCTCTGGATGAAGAGGCCATATGCGATTGGATCTGAATCGGGCTGCTCTAGAGCTGCTCGATCCAGTAAATCAGACAAAATCTGATCGCTCTCAGTTCCGATACCCTTATTGGTAATCTGGATACTATCGGAAGAAATGACTTCCCCTGGTTGAGCATCGGAGACTTCCTGGTCCGCTCGCTCAACCGGATCCGATTGTCCAGGGAATCGGAATTCTGATTCCATTAAAAAAGAATCTCCTTCAGGAGAATTCGGGTATGAGACTGGGTATACGGTACTGCCTCTAAGAAGGCCACCATCAGTCCCAGCCAATTGACGGACAGCAACATTTGAATCGTTGACTGAACCTTCTGGAGTTTCCCAGCAAGGAGAAACTCTCTTGCCCAGGATGTATCCAACCTTAGGCCCAGATAGTTCAGTCTCCTGGTGGGAACCAGGGATGATCTTTGGGAAAGCGAAAAAACGCTGACTAGACAGAAAAAAACTGGTTTGCTGTAGCAGAGAGAGAGAGGATATA